>NC_140021.1:7484111-7689111 GCF_964263955.1 Coregonus lavaretus
CCAAAGGCTGACACACTAACCACAGTCCCTAGATTCAGTCTCTTAAGTAGATATGCCCATGTGACTTTGTTTCCCCTTTCCCTCTCTGTAGGCTGTTTTTGAGAATACAGAAGCTGTGTGTGTGAATGTGAAACTGGCTTCCTGTAAGAATCAACACTCCTCCCACCCTTATGATGATGATGACGGCGACGACCAACAGGAGTCTGTCTATCAAGACATCACACCTTATGACAACATCTATCACAGCCTTGATATCACAACCACAGACAGACACTGAGAGAGAGAGAGAGAGTGTGTGTGTGTGTGATGTAATAGTATTAAGGTAGTGTCGTATATGAAGATTATGACTTTATTAATGTTTTTAAGTGGAATCTGAGAGAATGTTTATTTTAGTGTCAGAGGGAATGGTTTTAATGTGACACCCCGGATAGGACAGAGAAGTCTGTGTGTTGTAGACAGGGGATTGGACAGTAGAGGGAGTCACCCATATCTTGGGAAGATTATATATACTGGGTAAAAACGACGAAGAGGTTAGAGCGGCCATTGCATTCTGGGACGTCGCTCTCCGGGTGGTCATGAAATCCGTAAACTCATGCTGAAAGCTTGTGATATGAATAAACTTATGATCAAGGTTCAGTATGAGCGGACTCCTTTGTTTATCAGCAATAATTGCCAGCATTTACTCGATACTACAAATGGCGTCACGAAAAGGGAGGGTCTGCATCTCTTTGTTCCATTCAAGCGCCAAGCTAACTCGTTCTGAAGTCATGGCCAGATAAGGGTGAGTTTTTTCTCACCGCTTTGGGAGTTTGTTAGTTTGGATGCTATTTGGGTGTGCACTGGAGAGATGTACCGTTAGGACCAATGTGTGGCTAGTGTTGCTTTATTGCTGAGAACTGGGGGTCTGGCTAATCATTATAAAAAAAATTGCACTGGTAAACAGCGCAAAAGGGGGGAGAGCCTATAGATTGGCTATAGAGATATGTTGCTTGAATAGGAAGTCAAGAACAATCGATGGAAGTGAATAAGGCCAAGATATGTATACAATTTAGGACATTGTGGATTTGATAAGCCCTCGGAACGAGGCGACCCTAGGGTGGGCCATAAATCCTGGTAACGCGTTAGGTGTTTTTAGGTCAGTCTGGGACTGGGGTTTTTGGAATATATTCTGTTGCATGTTACCGCTCAGCTGGTGGTTGACGAAGCATTTGTCTGATGTAACCTCTCATAGAATATCCATAACTCACGGCAGCCTAAAGTTAGTGATAAAGGAAAAAGTAATTTAAGGCGCAATGTCGGGTACATTGTTTCATGCCACATGTTGCATACAGGCTAATGCTAAATGCTAATGCTAAATGCTAATATGCTGCATGCTAACATGTGACCTTAGAGGCCCACTGCGATGGAATAAAGCCTCTTAAATTATGTTTGTGTGTGTAGAATTTACGTTCTATGCTGTGTGAGCTCTGTTAAGTGTTATTGTTTGACTATAAGGGGTAAAAGAGAGGAGCTATAGCAGAATGCTAACGTTCTGTTGGCTGGAGCTGCTTGAGGGCTCCCTTCCATGGTGAAATCGTAATGATAAATGTACCGCGCATGCGTGTGATTTTACGGCACTAGATTATGACACGTTTGATTTTACGGTACTAAAACTACAACACGGGGGATTTTACTAAAACTACAACACGGGGGATTTTGGGTAAATCGGTCATACTTCTGTTAGACTGTGCTGCGGGGAGAGACTAGACACAGACGAACGTAGAGATTTGAAAACGAATGGAATGTTCTGGTTGTTACATCGGCTGTTGGTTAAAGATGAAACTGTTTTTGTGACCTATTGAATTGATAAACTAACTCCTGAGTGGCGCAGTGGTCTAAGGCACTGCATCGCAGTGCTAACTGTGCCACTAGATCCTGGTTCGAATCCAGGCTCTGTCGCAGCCGGCCGTGACCGGGAGACTCATGGGCGGCGCACAATTGGCCCAGCGTCGTCCAGGGTAGGGGAGGGAATGGCCGGCAGGGATGTAGCTCAGTTGATAGAGCATGGCGTTTGCAACGCCAGGGTTGTGGGTTCGATTCCCACGGGGTACCAGTATAAAAAAAATAATAATAATAATAATAATTATTATTCACTAACTGTAAGTCGCTCTGGATAAGAGCGTCTGCTAAATGACGTAAATGTATAAATGAGAGAGAGATGTTGATGGATTAAAAATAAAAGTAATTAAATAAGTAAATAAAATAAAAATGTTATTGAGCTATTTATGCTTTTCCTGAGTTAATTCTTAGAGCGAATGTGAACGGAGGAATATTGAATGGTTGAAGTGACTCAGTGATTGCATAAACTACTAAAATCTTGTCTGTTTCTATGCTCTTTTGTCATATGAGAGGAAATAGGAACGATGGAACGAGAGAGAGAGAAAGAGAGGTGCTGACGTGTACATCACGTGACAGATTGTGAGGCGACAGAGGATCGAGTCAAAAGGTTTTGATGCTGTTCTGTTTACAAAATCTTCCCCTACAGGATATTTGATGTTATGACAATTTCACAGAGGCTTGGCAAAATACTGATTCATTAAAAATTGCATTTTTGGAGTTTCTGTGCATCAGTTGGTTTGATTACAGTTCTGTTGGAAATCGAGTACTGACATTATTCTGTAAAATTAAGATAATTGGGTGCTTATAAAGCAAGGGGTTTATGGGTATTGTAGTGGTGTAGGATTGGAAGTCTTTATTTATGGATTGCTCTGAAGTTGACTACTTGCATTTACTTTCCGGATGGGTTGTGGTAAGATAGCCACTAATTGATAAATTGGTAAAATAGGATATAGAAATAAAAAATTGTTTTTGATTATTCATAATTTTTAATTGATTTTTTAATTGATTTATTTTAATTTAAAATATTTGTTTTTGAATTAAAAAAAATTAATATAATTTTTTAATATTCATATTTTTGTTGATTGATAAAAAAAATAATATATATTAATAATTAAAGGGGGGAAGCCATAGGCTATATAGTCTGAAATAAAATAATTCACAATAAAGGAATATAAAAGAGTTGTTACAATGGGGAAAAACAACATCAAGTCTATGAAGGTAATTACACCTGTTGATATAGTTGAAAATATGAAACGTTGCAATACTATTAACTAAAGGGTATCTGGAAAAGGGAATAAAAGTTGGCCTGACATTGAACAACCATAGCTAATAGAGGGGACTCTTAACCCTGACGTCATCAACATAATGAAAGTCCTTCTGTCAATTCATAAAGCAGCACAAAAGAAGGGAAAAAGGGAACTACGTAAAGAAAAGAGACAGAGAGCTGGGTGTTCTTAAGTTGTCCTTCATTCTCAAACAAAAACTGATAAAAGATTCCAGCGATAAGATAAACAAAGGTATAGAGACAATTGTGAAACAAGGAAAGGCGACAGAAAAACTAATGGCAGAAGTTAGTACACCTTTCTCACATACGGATTCAGCAAAAAGACCCCCACCTTATGAGAAGGAAGTAGAGCTTAGGGATGTTTATCCTCAGCTTCCAGTGATCATCCAGGAGGGTGATTATTGCATCAGAGATGAAAGTGATTGAATAATAGATAGAGGACAAGCAGAAACGACAATAAAAATGAATCCAAAACTCCAGAAGTAAGAAAAAACCGAGATGCCTGGAAACTAAGAGAAGAATGAGGTTCGGAAAGATGAAGATAAAGATGAAGATACAGAAGAGAAGAAAAACTGCTGAGAAAAGAATCCCAAGAATTGGAGGAGAAGAATACATTGAGGCCAAGGAAAAAGGCCACTAGTAAGAAGATGATATTTCGAGGACAGAACTTAGAATATAAGCTGTTGAAGAATCCTGATATGTCAACAACAAGAAAGAACAGGACGAAGAAACTCTCAGAAAACTCAATCAAATACAACTGGTGGAGAAGGAGAAGAGAAGCTTTGGTTATGAAGAATCAGAGTGAACCAAATCAACAATCACTGCTACAGCTTCAACTGAACAAGGTCAAATGCAATTGTACCAGCCACCAAGGTCGGTACCAGTTGTTTCATATCCACAGCCAGTTTCTGGACAGACACAGAATTGGAGAGGAAGAGGACGAGAAGGCTTAGAAGGAGGAGGAAGGTTTCAGCTACACTTCCAGCAACTTTCAGAAGAGTGTTATAATTGTGGACAGGTTGGTCACTTTACCTGTGATTGCAATGCGTCAGGAGGAAACAACAGAGGAAATTTCTGAGGAAGATAAAGGAGCAAGTGAAGATCACCTGTTCTCCAGGTGAACCCTTAAAGGAGCAAGGATTCTAGAGTGCCTAGAAGATACGAAGGGGGGTGTCAGCTGATAGCACCGATTAGGGAGAAGAACAAAAATATCCAACAATTGAAGTGAAAATAAAAAGGACTATGAGAAGTGATGGTGAATAGAGGAAAAGCTTTTATCTGTGTTGAGCCTAAAGAGGTTAAACATCTCACTATGTAAAATTAACTAATTAGGATAGGGATTTGAGGTAGTAAAACAGCTAATTACTCTTAAGGAACCAATTGAGCTCTGCTATAAAAAATCAAAGAGAAATTAAAATAGACATACTAATATTAGAACATATACCTATTGCATTGTTGGGAAGAGATGCATTGTGTAAATTGAACTGTACAATAAGATGTACACTAGACGGCTGTCTGGTAGAAGATTTTAAAGAATAGGGTTTTTGGGAATCATATTTGCTTGAAAAAATAATATCATAGGAAGGATGACAATCTATTAGACTGCCTATTGGACAATCTGTCTGAAAAATAAAGTTACAAGGGGTGACTGTTATTCTTGGTTACATTCCTACACCAAGAGGGGAAAGAAATTTCAAACTAGGCTAAAAGGTGTTTGATCGTTTGCCAAGTCTGTGTGTAAAGAAGTCAGAAGCAGGTGGGGACTTCCCAATCACATATTCTAAAAATTGGTGGTAAAGGATTTTGTGAATAAATCAGTGGAAATGGTTTTTAAAGGTTAGGAGAAAAGATTAGATTAAAAAAGTTAGGAGAACTAGGGTTGAAGGAACTCTAAGACAGTAAGCTAAGTTTCAAAGTTAGTAGTAAGAGAGAGAGAACAGTGGTGAAGGACATTTTAGAGTTTAGTGGGAAGATAGATATGGTAGGAGTTTAGATCTGTTAGGAGCAGATGCATTGAGAAAGTATGCGTTGCTGAATGATAAGAGAAGATTGAGGGTGATTGAGTATCTATATTTACAATTCCCAGCAGGAAGATCAAGGTAATTGTGGATGTATTTTTATAATCAAAAGTTTGAAAGTGAGGGTTTAGAGTAGGAAGAGAGAGTGAATGTAGTGACACTAGTGGTGATAGATGGAAGTACAAGTAAAGAGTTCAAAGCTTTGGGGAAACTAGATGAAGTAACAATAAGGACATCAACACTTCAGTATATTAAAACAACAGTGAGAAGCAATTTAACTCTTTCAACATTGATAGTTATTAAAGCCATAAATATATCGCATTTGATTATAAGGGAACCAATAGCTCCAGCACCAATTTTAGGGGGAAAAAGACTGTTATTAGGGTTAGGATGGGGACGTTCCTCCCACATGGAGAGATAATTATGGACCAGAAGTAGAAGCTGTTGCACCTAGTCAAAGGAAGTATAGTTTGTACAACGATATGAAGTGGAAGAGGGTTATGATTGATTGTTCACTTATTTTGCGTAATGTTACAGAGAAAGATCAGGGAGAATATATGTGTACTTATCTAGTGCAAGCATTGACATTTGTTCCGGTTAAGAATTATTGGTTAAAAGGCTATGTAATTCGTAAAGTGATGCTTATAATGGAAGATTTGAAATCTGTTGAAGCTTCCACAGTCACCGAAGGAGTTCAGGAGAAGTATATTACAGTAGCCACTCCAACAGTAAATAATACACAGAGGATATCGGTAGCTTTCCCACTAGAAGTAGTTAAGGGTGTTAATACATCAACTAAATCAACTACTTTAATGGTAACTTTGAAAGGGATTAATGGTACGACGGCAGTAACAAATGTAGGAAGTATGACACAGACACAAACAACGACTTTTCTGAAATGATACGGATGGAGAGTGCTGTCAATGGTAATAAGGATAGGGTTAAAATAGGAGAGCAGATGGTGGTAGAGAAGAATATAGATTCATCTGAAATAGTGAAGGATACTATCATGGAGGTACAGGATGAGTTATTTGATTTTAATGACAGACAAGGAGAGGTATCTGATCAGTACCGCTCGTTAGGGAAGAGAGAAACTAAATGGAAGGCATATGGGTTTGATTCTTCTGTTGTGAAAATTAAAGATGGATGGGCAGGTAGGAATCTTTGGTTCCAGCAGCTAGCTCATTCTGTAAGATCAGTGAGGAATTCCAGCACCAGACACGTGGGGTTACATTTTAGAGACGGTCGCTCAGCCTCTATCGAGTATGTGTCAGTCTTATGCTTTGTCATGGCTATTGTATCAGCAACAATCAGGAACAGATCAAATAATGTCGTTGTCAAAACATTTGTTTAAGCCTAGGTTTAAGTGTTCTTGGTTAAATGAATTACCCTATGTGAATTTGTTAGATGGGAAGGAAAATCAGGTAACAGCGAACCCTGAAGCATTGGAGGTGAAAGCAGTGAGGGCTAAAAGTTGTTTTTATTCTAATAAAACATATGATGGAAAGGGTATGTTTATGGGAATATCAGATTGTGATGATTATATGATGACTTTGGGTAAGCATGACCTTAAGGGTAGTAATGAGAAATATAATGTTACTTTTTATGTTCCAGTTAGTAAGAAGAGCAGGACTTTGATGGTGAAAGATTAGCTTTTGCCTGACAATGTGACTATTGGAAATTTTAGAGATATTTGGAGGGTTTGTGGTGATAAAGCATATATATTCTTACCCTATGGATGGACAGGATGTTGTTACATGTCAACGTTGAAGCTTCCATATGAGGTTTCTACCATTAAAGGAGAGGGTAGCACCGGACACAGATAAATCTGATTCTAGGTTTGGAAATAGGGTGAAAAGGGACATGGCTACATTTCATAGTCTTGAAGCCTATCATTGGAGGATAAGTCTAAGAGAGAAGGGGGGACTTTTTCCATGGTATGGTGTAACATTTGGGAAGATCATATTGATAATATTAGCTATACTTTGATTCCAGATAGTTCAGATAATATCACTAGTGTTATAGATGCATTTGGTAGATCTGAAGGAGCTGGATGGTCAGTGAAGTCTTGGTTGCAAGATCAGTTAGGCCCAGTGGGAGCAGTGATGGTTTACGATTTAATAGCAGTTTTGATAGCACTGTGTGTGATGTTTGTAATTTGTTACTGACCTTTGAGAAAGCTATGATATTGAGATAGGTTGGAGTAGTGATGCCTGGAGACAACACTCAGATGCCGTTGTTGACTGTTCCTGATCTGGATGAAGATGGACAAGTGGGACTGGATGGAGTATTGATGGATAAATATCCTTTTTGATTATTTGATCATTTTTCAACAAAAAATTTTTCAATATTAGTGTGATTTTTGTATGATGTTATGAATCAAAGGGGGGAAATAGGATAATGTGATTCATACATCATTTATATATAATTTTTATATTCTTAGTTGATATTGATGTTTAATTTGAAAGTGTTGTTTTGCAAAAGATACTGTTTGGTCTTTTCTTTTCTTCCAGAAGCATTTGGGGGAATATGTAGAGATTGAAATACGCAAACAAGGACAATATGAAGGGAACTGGAGGAGATGGAACAAGGAAGGTGTGGAAATGTTCCCATTCCATCATCGAAGATGCATTGGAAGTCGAGACTACGGGGGAGATGAAGTGTAGTGGACTACATTCCAGTGTCTGCAATGAAATATAGACATATTTGCATGTGTCATACATAATTTGTGTCATATTCTTAGGTATTACTTTTTGTAGAATGATATTTGATGTTATTGGATACATGTGGGGATCTTAGATGTTTTTGTTTATTTCGTGAATGCTTAGGGACAGGGAGTCTAGGCAGGGATAGAGATCCACGGTAGGGTCCGATGGGTCGACCAGCCTTGGTGTGGATATTTTTTGGATAGTATTTTGTTTGCAGGGGCTTACATGTGTATTTAATTGCATCATAGTTTCAAATGCATTGATAAAGATTTATGAATTCATCGGGAGTACCTAGGTGGTTGCCTGGGGCAGAGGGACCGTGAGAGAATTTTACTGTCTTGATTGATGGATGGATATTTGGAAAGAAGGCTGCCAGACAGTTTTTCGCTCTCACACTTCATAAAGATTTGTTCATATTTCATAGTAATGTATTCACACTTCATAAACATTTGTTCATATTTCATAGAAAGGTATTTACACTCTAGAGAAAAATGTTTTTGGTTTAATGTTAAAGATACGCAATAAGATAAATTGTTACTTGTCATAATCCTATTCTGTTTGTTTTCGAGACTTTTTAGTCTCGAAGGGGGGAATGTCGTATATGAAGATTATGACTTTGTTAATGTTTTTAAGTGGAATCTGAGAGAATGTTTATTTTAGTGTCAGAGGGAATGGTTTTAATGTGACACCCCGGATAGGACAGAGAAGTCTGTGTGTTGTAGACAGGGGATTGGACAGTAGAGGGAGTCACCCATATCTTGGGAAGATTATATATACTGGGTAAAAACGACGAAGAGGTTAGAGCGGCCATTGCAATCTGGGACGTCGCTCTCCGGGTGGTCATGACATCCGTAAACTCATGCTGAAAGCTTGTGATATGAATAAACGTATGATCAAGGTTCAGTATGGGCGGACTCCTTTGTTTATCAGCAATAATTGCCAGCATTTACGCGATACTACAGTAGTGCTAAATGTTGATGCAGTGGCATATGACTTCCGGAGGGGGATGCTGTTTTTTTGTAAAAAATAAGAGGAAAAGCATAATATAAGACAGGCTGATATTCTAAAGCGAGGTGGGGTTGGTTCAGAAGCAGGGTAGGAGCCATATACCGTATATGGTAGGAGCAGAGAAACACATTAAACTGTAGGTGGCAGCAATGCGCCTGGTTTAACCCCGAAGAAGGATCGAAACGTCATTTCCTTATTCAGAAGAAGAACCAGAGAAACTTTTGAGGAGATGGAAAACTCAATTGAAATCAATGGGCCGCGCGGTGCATTCTGGGTGATTATGGAAGAGGGAGATTACTCCTTCACGGAGTAAATGGGAATAAATTGGGCGCAAACTCAAAGAACCAACATTAGCATGAATTATGTGAGCAAGAAGTACAATGTTACAAATGTTTTCCGTGATATTACATAATGAACTTGTTCTCTACAATATCGTATAGCTTTGAAATCGTTACATTACGTTATTTTGAGGAAAATAGGCAAGGTTCTCGACTCATACCCTGACTTTTAGAAGGGATTGCTGACGATTAGCATAGCAACCGCGTGACGCAGCATGACGACCTGAACACGATTGGTCAACAGTCTGCTAGGCGGAGCGTTATAGGTTTCCATTCATTTCCTGCTGGGTTTTATCTTTCTTCCTTTTCTAATATCACTGGAAGAACGCAAAGCAAAATTAGCTCTACAGCTCTCGTAAAAGCCTTGTCATTTAGCAAGAAATCTGTTAGTGACATTAACTTTGACTTTGAAACACATCAAAACGGTTTCATTATTGTGTCTAATTCAGGAAACGAGAGAAAAAGAAAAGAGAGACTGTTTGTCGTCGTAAACGTGTTGCTAGCTAAGATTATTGCTCGTCAAGCCCGACATCTGACTGTCTGAATACTGCTGCTGTCAAAGACAAACTCAGGGCTGCTGTCATGGATCAAATAGGGATCACTGCAGAAGGACCAAAGGTGAGTTGGTTGACTAATTTAGCTAGTCAGTCCGACATTCTTAACATGTAATATGGCCCTGGTCGTGGCGAAAGCCGAGCCTTAAAAGGCTCGTATTGGGGAGGACAGATAACGTCACCTAGTTTTAAATACACGAATAAAAAGCATGCGTTGACGCACACCCAGAGAATTGTTTTTAGTGTAGATGTGCTGACTAACGGTGAATAAACTGTAAGCTATAAAAACAAAATAAAGAGAGTCGCACACTCCATATGTATAAACTCCCACTAATTTGTTCGGCAAGAAGGCACAGTGATGCCGAAACGTTGGTGGTTTCTTACCCAATAAATTACTGGGAGTTTATACATAGTGTGCGACTCTCTTTATTTTGTTTTTATAGCATACTAGTTTTAAATACAGCCATAAATGAATTGATCTACTGTAGCTAGCTAACTAATTAACCATTTTATTCATCAACAACAGGCAACTTTGATAACAACTAGCCAACAGGCTGATATGCTTCAAACGTTGGCTAATTCAGAGTAGCTAGCGAACAGTAGCAAGCTATAGTAATGTTAGACAAGTCGCGGCATGTCCCCTGACATGGCTTTTTTGATTGACAAGATCGCTAACATGTCTAGTGTAGTTAGCTTAGCATGTCAACTAATAGGTTAACTACTGCTTCATTCAAGTAGCTATTCAAGCACATAACGAGTACATCGATATGTTAGCAAAGGGAAGCATCATGTTGGACTGTATTGCTATTAGGTAATGTGAATGTGTGGTCCTTCAGAGTCCATGGGGCGCCACCACTACCAAGGTGGTATCACCCTGCTCCCTCGCTGACGTCATGAGCGAGCAGCTGGCCAAGCAACTGGATGAGGAAAGCAATGCTTTCCCCGATTCCCCAGAGTAAGTACCTTAATAATAATAAAACCATCAATATCCCTATCCTTTAGACCACCGTTCTGTGTTGTCGATTCTCGTTAAATTTCATTTTCACCCTCTTGTCTAGCTGGTGTGTGCTTCAGTGTCAATTGTAACTCGCACCACACTCACATTGGGTTAATATGGGGGTGTAGGACGGCATATTCATGTCCAATATCCTATATGTCTCTGTTTTAGTGTCAGTGCTGCTCTGGATGGCGTTGAGGAGCCAGAAACTGACTGTGATCTGATGCTGGCACAGATGCTGCAGATGCAGTTTGACAAGGAGTTTGACACCCAGCTGCGCACAGAAGAAAAAAAATTAAATGGGGATAGCAAACGTAAGCCTATGAACAAGTCCTGTATTAGAACCATACAAAGGTTGTGTTCATTATACACTGAACGGAAGAAAACAGACTGAAACGGGGAGAGAACATCTGGACCTTGTCTAATAAGAAACACTCATTTTTGTTTACCGTATCAAAATGTTTTCATGTTTTTTCTGTTTTGTACCCTAATAAACATGACCAGGTTTCTAGAAGGTGTAAAAAAGAATGAACAGTAGTGGGATTATGAAGAATTTGATAGATGATTGGTCTTTACTGTTGCAGTGTCCATCTCCTTTGAGAACTACCGTATGGTGCACCCTTACGAGGACAGCGACAGCTCCGAGGATGAAGTTGATTGGCAAGACACTCGCCACGACCCCTACAAAGCTGGTAAAGTCCATATCTTTATCATTTTACCCCTATATTAGTATTGTAGCTAGGCCCAATATATCTACTGTATACACATAACAGGACAACATCTTGCTGCATAGAATATTGGTGGCTGTTGCTCTTTTTATAATATTGGTGGCTGTTGATTGGTGGTTATTTTATATTAAAGCGATAGTTCAACTTTCTATATGAACCCTTTTTTTTTTTTCAATGTGTTCCAGATAAGCCCACGACAACTCCAAGAAAAGGCTTTACTGGGAAAGGCAAGAACATCACTACTAAGCACGATGAGATTGTGTGTGGCAGGAAGAATACTGCACGCATGGACAATGTAAGAGTGATAACAAGTTCACCTTTTGGCTTGGTTCAGCATTATTCAATAGACAGACACACGGAAATTGTATGAGTAGAAATTTGCATAATTAGCAGTTGTCTCCATTTAGCTTTGAAATGTGTGGCTTAATTTGTGTACACACAATTGTGAACATATCCCAAACTGTCAGTCTTTTTGTAATCTCCCTCTCCGTCTTGTCCTCCCAGTTTGCCCCAGAGATCAATGTGGGAGATGGGCTTGGCATGGACCTGAAGCTCTCTAACCAGGTGTACAACTCCCTGAAGCAACACTGCTACTCCGAGCAGCGTCGCAGTGCCCGGCTGCATGAGAAAAAGGAACACTCCACTGCTGTGAGTCTATGCAAAAGGAGGAATTGACAATACAAATAAGATTTTGAAAAGAACAACAAAATGGCCTTATACCATGTTCAGATCTGTACTTTCATATATTTTAATTAGTGATTATTCAAAAAAAAATTCCTTTCTTTTCTGTCCTTTTGTCATTCACAGGAACAAGCAGTGGACCCAAAGACCCGTCTGCTCATGTACAAAATGGTGAACGCGGGCGTTCTGGAGAACATCAACGGCTGCATCAGCACTGGAAAGGAGTCTGTGGTGTTCCACGCAGATGGGGGAAGGTGAGGGTGACATCATGACAAGTTGTGTCGCAAGAACCCACACCTTGAATTGACTGACCAAAGGTTGATTGACCCAAGGCGTAAAGGCGTCGTTTATCACCTGGCCTGATGAGTCAGATCAGGAACTGTCGTTGCCTGAGGTTACGGCATGACATTTACATTGTCATGACATAATAGTTGACAGAGACACTATAAGAGTAGACTTATTTGCCATATTTAATTAGCCATAGTTGTAGTATTTGTTTAATACGTGTTTAATCGTTTTTGTATAGAACTGCTTCCCTAAATATCTCTGTTAATTAAGTTGTAGTTGGTTTCTAAGGTTTTCCAATACTGTGGTTTTTTTCCTCCTCCTAGCATGGAGGAGAATGCTGTCCCAGATGAGTGTGTACTCAAGGTCTTCAAGACCACACTCAATGAGTTCAAGAACCGCGACAAGTACATCAAGGACGACTACCGCTTCAAGGAACGCTTCAGCAAGCTGAATCCCCGCAAGATCATCCGCCTGTGGGCTGAGAAAGAGATGCACAACCTGGCTCGGTGGGTAGTGGGGATGTCACTTATATGGACCAATTCACATGATTTATCTAAAAACTCAGTTCAAATATATTTTTATTTTATTTTTTATATCAGATGATCAAATTATCCACAGCAGATGGCCGATCAGATGGCCAAAAATGTAGATGCCAATTCTCCAACTGTGTTACGGTTCATTCTCTCTTCCCGACTCCATCAGTATGAAGAAGGCTGACATCCCATGCCCTGAGGTGGTGGTTCTGAAGAAGCACATCCTGGTGATGTCGTTCATTGGCAAGGACCATGTGCCGGCTCCCAAACTGAAAGAGGCCATGTTGGGCTCTGAGGACATGAACAGGGCCTACTATCAAGTGCTTCATGTGAGTGCAGCTGCTGTGCCACGATGCACTAATGTAGACGTTATTTATATTGTTGTGTATTTACATACGTCATAGTAATATCTGGTTGTACACACTAGTTTCAAAGAGATGAGTATCCTCAGAACACACCCTTACTGAAAAGTATAAATCTGGAACATTATGACCCCTGGATGTGTCTGTCTGTCCTTGCAGCTGATGCAGCAGTTGTATCAGGAGTGTAACCTCGTCCACGCTGACCTGAGCGAATACAACATGCTGTGGCATCAGGGGAAGGTAGGCTATTTATCATGTTTGTCTAACCTTTATTTATCCAGGTGGGTCAATCTACACCTTATTTTTACACCTAATTCCCCATGGTGAATTTAAACTGGATATTCAGGCATGATATTTTACCTTCATTCAGCATGAGTGATTTAATCATCTTGTTTTATGTAGGTTTGGCTGATTGATGTAAGTCAGTCCATTGAGCCCAATCACCCTCACGGCCTTGAGTTCCTGTTCAGGGACTGCAGGAACGTGGCTACGGTAAGTTAGCTCACAGTGATGCAAGTACTGTAGGTTTAAATTGCCTGTTACTTACAGCTCACAGTAAATACTGACTAAAGTCCTGATTTGCACAACAAGCTCTGTCTCACTGCAGAATTAGACGTTCATTCACGTTCTCCAAACGTCAAATGTAGAAGTTAAGGGTTAAGTTTAGGCGCTCATTCCGAATGGTTACGTTAAGGGTCAGGTAAATTTTGAATGGCTGAGATCCTGTATATTTAGCTGCCACACCTCAAAACATACAATAAGTGCTGGTGGAAACTGAGCGAAAGTCAAAACAAATATGTACACTATTTTTAGATCGGGTTTCGTAACAGTGACATGCTGGTGGTTTTAATAACAAGATATCCTTTTTTATCTCGTCTCTGCAGTTCTTCCAGAAGGGCGGGGTGTCTGAAGCCATGAATGCGTACGAGCTCTTCAACGTTGTGTCTGGGCTGCAGCTCAGCGGTGACAGCGAGGCAGACTTCCTTGCCCAGGTCAGAAAACATTGAGGTCCCTATAAGGGTATTATTTCTCTAGTGGAGATTCATGTAGTTGCATTGAATTTACAGAAATAAGTTTTACAGGCAGTTTAAAGTGGGCTCTTGTATTATCTAGAGTCCCACACACAGGAAAATCTATCATGCACTGAAGTGCCTTTTTTTTTAAATACTACACTGAACAAAAACATAAACACAACATGTAACAATTTCAAAGATTTTACTAAGTTACAGTTCATATAAGGAAATCCGTCAATTTAAATAAATTCATTAGGCCCTAATCTATGGATTTCACATGACTGGGAATACAGATATACATCTGTCGGTCACAGATACCTTTAAAAAAAAAAGTAGGGGCATGGATCAGAAAACCAGTCACTACCTGGTGTGACCACGATTTGCCTCATGCAGCGCGACATCTCCTTCGCATAGAGTTGATCAGGCTGTTGATTGTGGCCTGTGGAATGTTGTCCCACTCCTCTTCAATGGATGTGCGAACTTGCTGGATATTGGAGGGAACTGGAACACGCTGTCGTACACATCGATCCAGAGCATCCCAAGCATGCTCAATGGGGGACATGTCTGGTGAGTATGCAGGCCATGGAAGGACTGGGACATTTTCAGCTTCCAGGAATTGTGTACAGATCCTTGCGACATGGGGCCGTGTATTATCATGAGGTGATGGCGGCGGATGAATGGCACGACAATGGGCCTCAGGATCTCGTCACGGTATCTTTGTGCATTCAAATTGCCATCGATAAAATGCAGTTGTGTTCGTTGTCCGTAGCTTATGCCTGCCCATAACATAACCCCAGCGCCACAATGGGCACTCTGTTCACAACGTTGACATCAGCAAACCACTCGCCCACACAACGCAAAACATGCTCTCTGCCATCTGCCCGGTACAGTTGAAATCGGGATTCATCCGTGAAGAGCACACCTCCAGTGTGCCAGTTGCCATCGAAGGTGAGCATTTGCCCACTGAAGTTGGTTACGACGCCGAACTGCAGTCAGGTCAAGACCCTGGTGAGGATAACAAGCACCAGATGAGCTTCCCCGAAACGGTTTCTAACAGTTTGTGCAGACCCACAGTTTCATCAGCTGTCCGGGTGGCTGGTCTCAGACGGTCCTTCATGAAAGAAGCCGGATGTGGAGGTCCTGGGCTGGCGTGGTTACACGTGGTTGTGAGGCCGGTTGGACGCACTGCCAAATTCTTTAAAACGACGTTGGAGGCAGCTTATGGTAGAGAAATGAACATTCAATGCTCTGGCAACAGCTCTGGTGGACATTCCTGCAGTCTGCATGCCAATTGCACGCTCCTTCAACTTGAGACATCTGTGGCATTGTGTTGTGTGACAAAACGGCACATTTTAGAGTGGCCTTTTATTGTCCCCAGCACAAGGTGCACCTGAGTAATGATCATGCTGTTTAATTAGCTTCTTGATATACCACACCTGTCAGGTGGATGGAATATCTTGGCAAAGGAGAATTCTCACTAAAAGGGATGTAAACAAATGTGTGCACAAGTTGTGCAAAATGAACTTTCTGTGCGTATGGAACATTTCTGGGATCTTTTATTTCAGCTCATGAAACATGGTACCAACACTTTACATTTTTGCATTTACAATTTTGTTCAATGTACAATTTGACCCTAATCCATCAAATTGTATAGATATAGAACGCTTGTCACAAAGTGCTTACCAGAAACCGGGGATTATATTATTAACTTTCATACAGGGGTTGAATACCTGTATGCACATCATTAAGTTGATGAGCTACTTTCCTCTACGTCTGTGTGATTTGTATTAACACTGTCCTCACTTGTCGTTTCTAGATCGAGGCACTGGAGAAGATGAATGAAGACCATGTGCAGAGAAGGGGCAAGAAAACATACGCCTCCAGCACCAGCGACGGAGGGCCTCCCCTATTACACGACGAGGATGATTAACGATGAGATGTTAGACACCATGATTAGCTCCATGGAACCTGTTTGGTTGATTCTGTTTGAGAGAATGGGCGAGTAATCCCCCCCACGGTCTTTCACAATGAGGGACACGAGAGGTCGAAAGGTCACTGCATCCCAAGATGGCGTCATAGGCTACACTGGGGGCAGTGGTCTGAAAAGCCTCCCATACACCTCCATGAAATGTCAACATCTCATTCCATTACTACGGCTGTAGATGGAATGGATGGGGACATGACGGATGCATCTACATGCCTACACAATAATTGCTTTTTAAATTAGAGGGTATTCAGCATTCATGACATGAAGTTCTCTTCACAGGTGAACTGAGCTCAAATGAAAAGAGCTTTGCGTTATGTTATATGAATGGAACAAATTGCAATCCAACATTTGGTGAAGAGCCCTAGTAGGTGTCAGTAAATATTTTAATCATGAAACTTGCTCTCATGAATGAAGACACACAATTAGTTGTTTGTCATTGGCTCTGAGATGCATTGAGGTCCATTGACCTTACAAGGGAGCTGTGTTTGTCTGTGCTCTGTAACTGCAATAGAATGGTGGAAATAAATGGCCAAAATTGTAGTTATGCTTTGTCATTAATTTTACTTTGCTCTGGACAAATCGAGCAGCAGGAGCTGCTGCTGGAAGACAGGAGACACCACACCTAAACTAGGAGTTATAAAACAATACATATAACAAGCAATCTAAGTGTAACTTTAACATGTCAATATTATAGTAAGGCAGTCCCACTTGTATAAAAGCCTCCAGACACCACCTGTATCTCTTTTGAGCGTTCGATTTCAGTTTGACAATGGACTTTTATTTTGAAAGGAGCATTTAGCTGCATTCATGTCACGTTGGAAACTCGGAAATGTCCGACTTGCTAACCTAGGTGGAAGAGTCGGATGCCGAGTTTCCAACAGAGGTACCATAATCAACCAATAGGAAGCTTTACGCAAATAATATAGTTTCATTTTAACTCTGAGGTCCCGAGTTTCCGACATGAATTGAACGCAGCATTACCACAGATTTTTTACAAAAATTACTAAACCAAGATCGACCACAGCCTGTCGTTTCCAATGGGAACAAATGAGTCATAGTGGGCAGAACAAGCAAGGAGGTGGGCAGAGCCAAGCACGAGCTAGCGAGATCCTATTGGCCCGTTTCAGCAAACATCTGCATATTTCCGTTAGGGAATGCCCAGTCTGTGAAGTGCGCGTGTGCAATAACTGAATTCGCATTTGCACTCCTAAATAACGCGATTTTTAAAAACTTTTGCAAAGGGTAAATTCTACAAAACTTAGTCCACTGTTCACAACATATTCTAGTTTTGGGAACAGAAAACTGTATTGAGATCAAATGTTTCGTCGATGAGAAAATGTGCAGAATGTCGGCCAAAATCCATCTCCTTCCATCTTCTCCCACTGCCGGCCACTGGGCTTCCTCTCACTACCATATTTGGTGGTAAGTGGAAACGTCAAGCGGATGCTTCAGATTTATACATCATTGTTCTATCTGTGGCATTACTGTCTTCGGGGATTCACATGACTGTCACATGATTTTGAAACCGGAACTTGCCCTAGAGAGAGGCTTTTGGACAATTCAGTTATAAAATGCAGAACAAACACTGACAACTAACTACAAGACATAATAGTTAGCTAAACTAAAAGTTCACAATGAGTGAGGAACACTACTACCTAGAGCTTTGTGAAAATCCTGTGCAATTTGAAAATGCCTCAAGCGTCAACAATGTGTTTTTTGACGAAGCAAACAAACAGGTAGAGTACTAGTAGCCTAGGCTAGCTAGCAGGATATGCTCAGCTATGCTGGTTACACCAGAGACAGACAGATATAGCTAGCTAGCTACATGCTTAGTTAGCGCAATTATAGATAGCTAATTGTCTTGTTTTTACGACATTTACCTTTCCATTAATTCAGCTAGGTACTGCAGTATGTTGGCTTATGTGAACGCAAGTACAGATAACTTTCTTTGATGAGGGTGGCTTTCACACTGTGTTAATTCCCATGTTGCAGCTTGGTCAAGGTCCTAAAGTGTAGCCATACAGTATAGCTAGTTAATATGGTAGGTACCAAGGAGGTAGACGAATTAGTGAACTTCAGTCAACATTAACGCATGTCTCTCCACTGTCAACACTGGCAATACATTCACCATCTAAACAAGTCAGTTTAGACGAGCAGTAACCCTCATTCTATTGCTTCAGGTAGAAGTTTCACTATCGTCCTAATGTAATGTTTACCAGGCTCCAAGTCCTTTTATATATTGATCATTCTCTATTTACCGTGTTTGCGCCTTCAGGTGTTTGCAGTGCGATCAGGGGGTGCCACTGGGGTTGTGGTTAAAGGACCAGAGGACAAAAGCTCAGTTGCTTTCAGGTAACAAGATGATGCATAAATTGTGATGAAGATCATAAGCTCAATGATGATTGTCTCTCATGCGGTATATACATTTTCTTCACAGAATGGATGACAAAGGAGAGGTGAAGTGCATCAAGTTTTCGATCGGAAATAAGATTTTGGCAGTCCAGAGAACACCAAAATCTGTGGTAAGCATTACAGCAATCATTCTCAATGCAATCATTCTCAACTCAATGTTATTCAAACATTGTGTTTTCTATCCACACTGATGGCCCAACTGTTTTTTTCTCTTAGGATTTCATAAATTTCATACCGGATTATCTGCATTTGGAATTCTCTCAGGAATGTAAGGTATGCAAGCAGTGTCAAATGTTTCAAGTTCAAAATAGCTGTAATTTCTACATGTTGTAACTAAGCATGAGTCGATTTTCTATAGGTGTGATTTGTTTTATATTCTCCTTTTTGATTGACAGATGAAGAATGCCAGTATTTTGGGCTTCTGTTGGACCAACTGGAATGAAATCCTTTTCATCACTGACCAGGGAATTGAATTCTATCAGGTAACAATATTTCACATGACTCATATTTAT
Organism: Coregonus lavaretus; assembly: GCF_964263955.1. Classification (NCBI taxonomy): domain Eukaryota; kingdom Metazoa; phylum Chordata; class Actinopteri; order Salmoniformes; family Salmonidae; genus Coregonus; species Coregonus lavaretus. The sequence continues at coordinate 7,503,414 of NC_140021.1, forward strand.
TTTGCGATACATAATAAGCCAGTTGTGTTTGTGGTTTAGGATAGGAATGCACTACCAGGAAAATACAAGTTGCACACTCCTAGATTGTTTCTTAGGTTATTGTGTTGCAGCACAATCAATTGAATTTGTCTTGTATTGCTCTTTTTTAAAAACTAAAACATTGTCACATGAAGCTTACGTGACTCACTCAACTAAATTAAAACTACAACCACTAGAGGTCTTCATGTACCACTGACTGAGAAATAAAAGTTGTCAGAGTTTGAAGTATTAGGTCGAATGGTAACATTTCCACTTCATACTGGATAGGAAATAGAGGAATACTGCAATGTGAACAGGGATACCTATTAGGCGTCAGATTTGAGTTGATGATGTTGTCAGTGAGATGCCCGCTGTGTTTAGGTGCTTCCTGACAAGCGCAATCTGAAGCTGCTGAAGAGCCAGAGCATCAATGTGAACTGGTACATGTACTGTCCTGAGACTGCAGTCATCCTGCTCTCTACCACCGCCCAGGGCAACGTGCTGCAGCCGTTTGCCTTCAAGGTACCTGGTCACAACTGAGATAACAGATGTCTCAAATGTCCATCACCTGATACAGTAAGACACAATATATGCCACCAAAAGCTCATGTTTGAGCAAGCATTAGCATCAAGTTGCTGGAAGTCTAATCATCAAACCTGTTGTTGTTTTTTGTCCTTCCAGAGTGGGACCATGTCTAAAATGTCCAAGTTTGAGATCGAGCTTCCAGTGGTTCCCAAGCCAGCCAAGCTCAATCTGTCAGAGAGGGACATTGCTGTGGCCACCATGTCAGTTTAACTGTGTTTGAATTTAAATTTAATATTTTGGCTCAATATTCAAGTAACATTTTAAAACAAAAAGCAAAAGCCCTTTTGGGCAGTATGAAGCAGCATGAGCGCTGAATGAGTTGTTCACTTTGTTTCTAATGGTAGTTACGGTCAGCTGTATGTAATGTATCTGAAGCATCACTCCAGAACTACCGACAGTCCCTGTGCTGAGGTGGTCCTCTATCAGCTAACCAGGTACATCTTACATTCCATGTAGCATATTCCTCATGGGCATTCCTCTAAATATGCTGAAATTCCTCCTTCTAACTTAACATGGTCATGCAGCAATCATATCACACTTAGATTCAGAGTTTCTTGTGTAACTAGAGAAATAAGCAGTAGCTAGAGTAAGAAGCCACTCATAAGACATTTACTGAATCAATGTTGAAATGAAATATGCATGGTGTTATTTATGAGTAGGGAATACCTGAGGGGATCAAGTGGAATATTATGTCACTCACTGTCTTGTCGAATGGCATGTTGTTCCCAGGGAGGGATCCTGTAAGAAGACCAATGTGTTAAAACTCAACACCACGGGGAAGTTTGCCCTCAATGTGGTGGATAACCTGGTGGTAGTTCATCATCAGAGCTCTCAGGTGAGTCCTTTTGGCAAGAAATGACAATTGTAGCCTTTTGAGCAGGGTTCTCCCCAAAGATTGTAAGAGGGGTGCTGTGCCACCTTGTGGACTGGCTGCGCCACTATGTAAAAAATTTACATCGTTTTTCTAGATTCCAGGAAAAGACAGTTACAGGTGTTCATAAATGCAAAATCTCTGAGTCCAAAAGGGGACCACCTTGTTAAAAACTCATGGGAAAACCCTGCTTGAGGTTAGACAGGCAAACTACTACCATGGTCACGTTGTTTCATATCCAGGGTCCAAACCCGTTCAGTCTGGCATGATGTAGATAATGTCTTATTTCAGACCTCCATCATATTTGACATCAAGCTGCGGGAGCCCGACTGTGCTCTGAACGTCCACCAGCCTGTGCTGCCTGGTCGCTCCATCCACCCTTACAGGATCCCCCTCACAGGTATAGGCTGTTAAGTTCATGTTTTAAGTAGCCCTATATTTCTGTTATTATGGTGCTATCACTCTGTTATTAGTGTGCCTGCGCTGTAGTCTCACGGGATAGACCTGGCCTGAGTGTGAAGTAAACGTTGTTAAACTGGAACCTAGTCATTGTGTCATTTTGAGTTAATATTGGTAGCAGAGGATGGTTAATAACTACAATGTGCCACCTCGCTTCGACAAGAAGAGGTCGTATGAAAGTTGGAAAAATGAACTTGGATTCTGGACACGGGTTACTAATCTGGGCGAGAAAAAGCAAGCACTTGTGGTGGTATTATCACTCGAGGGGAGAGCGAGAGATACGCCGCAGTAAATATCCATGGAGGATTTGAACAAGGATGACGGTATGAGAATTTTGATCAGAGCACTGGGTTCTGTGTTTCTTAAAGAAGAGAAAGACTGTGCCTACGAGGCATATTCAAACTTTGACAGTGTTACTAGAGACATTTCGGTTGCAATGACGGACTACATCATTGATTTCGAACAGAGCTACAATAGGATGTGCAAGTACGTCATGGTTCTCCTGGATGCAGTGTTGGCTTTCACGTTGCTAGATACTGCCTGTCTGGATGGTAGGGAGAATCAGTTGGCTTTGACTGCTTGTACTGTGCTGACTTTTGCGTCAATGAAGTCGGCACAAAAAAATAACAGATGGAATGCAAGTGAGTGACATGGCATATTACACTGAGCTGCAGAGAGAAGTCACGTTCTCAAGACAACCAGACAAGGGCGCCATTGCCCGGCGCACATCCACTGGACAGGTATGGAAGGAGATAAAAATGTGCTATTCGTCAAAGCACTTACCATTGGGTTAAAGACTGTCCTCATAAAAATGAACAAGTTAAACTAACAGAGGAAAATGTAAACACAGAGATGGAGCAGTGTAACATTACTGGTTTCAAACGAATCTGCTTCTGAGATCTTTATAGTTGAATCCTTAGGATCTGCTGTGATTGATACTGCAGGAACACGCAGTGTGTGGTGCAAAATGGCTGGATAGCTATGTCAGTGAACTAAATATGAAAGTACAAAATATGATTGACACACCAAGCAACAGAGCTTTCAAATTTGGAGAATGGAGAGTCGTCCATTCTACCAAGAGAGGCAAGATACAGTTTTTGTCAGACTAAGTGTCACATTGAAACAGAGGTGGTCCCTGCAGATATCCCCTTACTATTAAGCAAAGCTTCCCTCAAGAAGCCAGGGGCTGTACTAGACATAACAAAAATGACAAGGCAGTGATGTTTAAACAACCAGTGACCTTTGAACTTACTACCTCAGGACACTATTGTGGAAACATTTTAGACAAAGGCATCACACAGAGTCCATGTAAAAATGAGATTCTGACAGACACAGAGCACATGGAGATTTTGACAGTCACAGAGAACATGACCACAGTGGAAAAACACAAAGGATTGTTCAACTTCACAAACAGTTTGGACATGCTACAGCTGACAGACTTCAGAAATGACTCAGCAGTTCTGGGAATAATAATGATGAGAGTATTTCCATTCTACGGCAGATAGTTAACAACAGTTGTGAGACATGCCAGAAATACAGCAAACCTAAGCCCAGACCAGCTGTTGGTTTGCCACTGGCTTCCAAGCAGAATGAAACAGTGGCTGTAGATCTACATGAGCTAGGACCAAGTGTGTGGTACCTTCACATAATCCACAACTTCACACGTTTCAGTACTGGAAGCATTGTGAATACAAAGAAACCCAGTGAAATCGTCAAGCACTTAATTCATTCCTGGATAAGTGTGCATGGCCTGCCCCAGAAATTGTACAGTGACAATGGAGAGAGTTCAATAATAATGAAATAAGGGAAATGGCTGAGAAATTCTACATGGAAGTAAAGATAACTGCTGCATTCAGTCCATGGAGCAATGACTTCTGGAGAGACATAATCAAACACTCCCAGAGATCATGCTGAAAGTCAAGCAAGACAATGGATGTGACTGGAAAACAGCCCTAGATTGGGCTTTGATGGCAAAAAACTAAATGCACAATGTTCATGACTACAGCCCATACCAACTACAGTTTGGGCAGAACCCAATCTTCCCTATGTACTGGTTGACATGCCACCAGCACTAGAAGGGACCAGTGTGAGCGCATGGGTGGGACAGCACCTTTCAGCACTACATGCAGTGAGAAAAGCGTTCACTGAAGCAGAGTGTTGAGAGCGAATTCGCAGGACTCTGCGTAAACGGCTTCGACCCACAGATGAGAAGTACGAGACTGGAAACAAAGTGTACTACAATCGAGTTGAGTGGAAAGGACCGGGAGTCGTCATTGGCCAAGATGATGTGGTGATATTTGTGAGGCACCATTGTCAGGGTGCATCACTCAAGATTGCGGAAAGTAAATGATCAACAAGATGGAGGGGCTGTTGCTGAGAATCAGCCTCCTACTGAAAATGACAAAAATAACACATTAACAGACACAAACCTACCAGATGTTGCATCCAATGATATGGACACTGAAACTGACACAGGAAATGGAGCAGAGACCTTCAACCATGACACAGGTTATACAGTTGAGGGTTCAAATGAGGAAAACGTTCAACAACAGCCACGTGTTAAGACAACATGGTTGTTCCAATCTGAAAACTGGACAAACTGTTAAATGCATGGACAGAGAAAGTGGTATTCCACACACAGCAACAGTCATTTGACAGGCAGGAAAAGCCAAAGGAAAACACCAGAACTGGTACAACTTGCATTACTCTGAACCAGCTACACTTTCTGGTACAACAGGGTCAGCTGACCTGCCACTTGTAGATAATCTCAGAATTGAACCAATGGAAAATGGAGAAAAACAGAATGACATTCAAAATGATGATGTACATGAAATCAAGGACGTGTCATTTGGCTCAGCTAAACTAGATGAGCTCAGTAATTGGAGGAAAAATGGAGTGTTTGAGGAAGTCAGACATTGGCCAAAAATGTGTCTCAACAAGGTGGTTGTGTACCCTTAAAGAATCCTTAACTGGAATAGTGCCAAAAGCTTTTGAGGAGCTGGCTGCTAAAGAACTCCCAAAAGACTTACCGACATGCGCCTCAGTCACTCAGATAGCTGCTGAGTGATCTGCCAGAAAAAATGGAAACCTCATTCCATAGACATCAAATCTGCATTTTTGCAGGGAACAGAGCTGTCAAGGGACATTCACATCCGACCTCCGCCTGAAGCTAAGAGCGAAGGAACACTGTGGAAACAAAAAAAAGGAGTGTGATGGCGACTATGTACTGTGGTAATACGGTGAAGTAAACGTTGTTAAACTGGAACATTGTCATTTTGAGTTAACATAGGCCACCCGGATTTACTCTATGTATGTACACTCAGTGGCCAGTTTATTAGGTACACCCATCTAGTACTGGGCCGGATTCCTTTTGCCTCCAGAACAACCTGAATTCTTCGGGGCATTGAAACATTGCTCAATTGGTATCGAGGGACCTAACGTGTGCCAGGAAAACATTCCCCACACCATTACACCACCGCCACCAGCCTGTACCGTTGACACCAGGCAGGATGGGGCCATGGACTCATGACGCATCAGGAACCGGGATTCGACGGACCATGCAATGTTTTTCCACTCCTCAATTGTCCAGTGTTGGTAATCGTGTGCCCACTGGAGCCACTTCTTTTTGTCTTTAGCTGATAGGAGAGGAACCCGGTGTGGTCGTGGACGAGTTGTGCGTTCCGAGATGCCATTCTGCACACGACTGTTGTACTGCGCCGTTATTTGTCTGTTTTGTGGCCCGCCTGTTAGCTTGCACGATTCTTGCCATTCTCCTTTGACCTCTCATCAACTAGCTGTTTTCTGCCTTTCTGCCTGCTTTGTATAGCAAGCCACGGCCAAGCCACGGCCACGTGACTCACCGTCTGTAAGAGAGAACTATTTTGGTGAACGGAGTGGTGTTCTTATAAACTGGCCACTGAGTGTGTGTGGACAGGCCAGTCCTTACCAACTGACTGGCTGTTTTGGTCACTGACTGGCTGACACTGGCTGACTCTCTGACTGGCTGACTCTGGCTGACCCTGTCTGACTGGCTGACACTGGCTGACTCTCTGACTGGCTGACTCTGTCTGACTGGCTGTGTGTCTTTGCCTGTCTTGTCTGTCAGTCACTCCAGCTGTAACTGTATCGCTCTGTCACTCTTGTGTGACAGACAGAGCTGTCTCTTTCTACCCATGTGTCATTCTGTCTGTCTGAGATATTACGTAAACTTTTAGAAGTTTTCTTTACATTTCTTGTGCTCTCTTTCCCGCCCTTCCTTATGTCCCGTCCCATATCTCTTAAAGCCCTGACAGAAACTATCTTCACTTCTCTGACACTTCTCCCTGTCTCCGTAGGTCCTGCTGCTGTACCCAGCCAGCCCCCGGTGCCTTGTGAGCTCTGTATCCTTCATGAAATGCCAGTAGCTAGATGAGCTGCAGCGACACTTGTCAATGAAAGGGTGTCAATGACAATTGGAACAGCTAGCAGAGAAATGGTAGGTTGTGGTGTTACTGATGAACATGGATGCTTCCCTTGACCTTCAGACTCCTCATCTTGGAGCGTCTTTCAACCCGACATCATCATCAGTGCAAGCGAAGGTGAGTGAGAACACCCCCACATCTAACCATAGACGACTATGTCCCGGCTAACTGTCTGTAATAATTTGGACCAGAAACAACCACTAACCCCTATTCACTGTAGATCTGATGGGATCAGATGGGTGTACAGTGACCAGTGTGGTAGTAGAGCCACCACCTCCTCTTGTAGGCTGTGTAGAATGGTTGCCATATTGCTTGCAGCTATCCAAACTTCTCATATCTGCAGTTTGTTGTTCCGGATGGGGCTCAGGTTCTCGCATGGTTGTCTGACCTGTTCTGTGTGTTCCCCCTCTGCTTCAGGGTGTCTGACCGGTTCTGTGTGTTCCCCCTCTGCTTCAGGGTATCTGTGGTATCTGCAGGTGAAGCTGCCGCCGGCCGTCAACCTCCTGAAGGACAAGGGCAAGCTGATCGACTTCCTCCTCCGCAGACGAGACTGCAAGATGGTCATCCTGTCCGTGTGCTCACAAAGTAAGACTGCCTTGTGAAACAGAGACTGTGTTCGACGCTGAATGAATCACACTAATAAAACAAGGTTGTAGAATAGACGATAAGGGGAGCCTAAACCATAGTGAACATCGATAGTGTTCACTCAAGGCCTCTCTCTCTGTGTGTTTTCAGTGCTCAACGGGGAAGTCAAGGGGAGTTTACCAGTGGTGGCCACAGTCTTCGACAAACTCAACCAAGTGTACAAAGAGTACCTGGAGGCAGAACAGACCTACACTGTTGTGAGTACTGTCTATTAGGGCTGGGACCATACCAGTATCGAGCAAACAAAACAATAAGCGTAACGTCTTTAGGAGAACAACTCTGTTGGAAACAAACATCGTTATGTTGTCATATTAATTTTCCAAGGTGTAGCACACTGTTTTACATACGGCTGGTTTTTAAAGCAGCAAAGAGTTGGGTCTGCTTCGGGTTTTTATTTGTGCCATGGAAGAGACACTTTTTCTAGCAGAGCTATCTTGACTGCTAGCAAGACATGATCAGAGAATACAGTGTTGAATGCATGTGGCTAAATGGATTTACTTCAATTATATTACTTTTGATAAATGCACAGCAACGCTAATTGTGTTAAATAGTTAGCTTCTTAATTTATTTGAAAATCAAGTGACACTAGTGAAAAGATATTTAGAACAGTAGTGGTATCTTACTAGTAGATCGGTCTAACAATTTTGATTGTGTAACTTGAACAACAAAAAGGATTAACATGATCTAGTCAACTGAACAGATTTGAGTTTTCATCCGTATTACGGTGGATCAGGACAGCATCCCACACAATGTCTGTTGCAGTAACTTGCCTATGTTGTTTCCTGTTGATCTCTTCCAGGCTATGGAGTCTGGTCCCAGTCGAGGCAGCACTGCTCGGGAGAGGCCCATCCGTACGCAGGCGGTTATCGACCAGTCAGACATGTACACGCACGTTCTGTCCTCCTTCACAGAGAAAAAGGTGACGCGGTGAAGCACATTATTCAATTGAACGTTTTTTTTTCCTCAATTGTCTGTAAGATGACTGAACATGATATCGTTTCACCCCTCCAACAGGACATATCTCACAAATTTATCATTGCTGTGCTGATGGAGTACATTCGCTCACTCAACCAGGTCCAGATCACTGTGCAGGTAGGTACTCATTGCAGAAATGTATTTTCGGGGGGCTCTTATCAGAACAGAGTTTTGTGTTTTTTTATGCATACTGGTGGGATGACACTGTTTCATCTTGTAACATGTTCTCAGTGCTACATTAGTATGCTTTGTGTTCCTGTACATTCTGCATATTTATTGTCCCATATTGCCATGGAGATATTGTCATCATATGGCCTTTCAATTGGGAACTGTGACGTTGAGTTGTCTGAAATATAAGGTCCACTTTCTCCTTCTCTGTTTTTTCCCCAGCATTACCTGTATGAGCTGGTCATTAAGACGTTGGTTCATCACAGCCTCTTCTACATGCTTCATCAGTTCCTGCAGTACCACGTCCTCAGCGACTCTAAACCTCTGGTGAGTCCGCAATTATTATAAACTAAGCTCAACTATTTAATGGTAGTTTGGTCCTGTAGTCCTCAATAGGTTTTGGGTATTCAGAGGAGTTGGAGGTTAAGTTTTTAATACAAAGGGCTAGCAAGCTGTGATTGCTGAAGACGCAATGCTTCAGAAAAGATCTAGGTCAAATACATGTCAAATACTTCAGCTGCACGTCATAAGGTTTGCCTGGTGCAATGGAAACAATATATAATCCTTTTGACATATATGTTTGACCCAGGTTTTTGAAAATCCATTCCGATGTAATATTTAATCCAATATAATGCGTGGGAACCACCTCCTCCTCATATAGCCTTCCCGTGATCCCATTTCTCACCAGCTAACTGTTTGTTGCAAGTAAAAGGCACAAGGCTACTGTAGCGGTGGTTGATTATGTACTCTGTCTCTTGTTACATTGGTTGAGCAGACCTTGGATCAGTTCTACTGTAAGATTTTTATTTTGATTGGTCGTGGAATTAACATCTGTAGTGTCTGTATTGTCTTAAGGCCTGTTTGCTGCTGTCTCTAGAAGGTACATACCCCGCTGCACACCAGCTCTCCCTGGACATGTTAAAGGTACGACGCACATACACACTCACATGCACTTGTCTCACACACACACATGCAGACTATTTAAACAGCTATCGGATATCACACAGGACATCCCCAAAGTCCTTTGTAGAATTGGGCGGCAGGTAGCTTAGTGGTTAAGAGCGTTGTGCCAGTAACCGAAAGGTCGCTGGTTCTAATCCCCGAGCCAACTAGGTGAAAAATCTGTCGGTGCCCTTGAGCAAGGCACTTAACCCTAATTGCTCCTGTAAGTTGCTCAGGATAAGAGCGTCTGCTAAATGACTAAAATGTAAATGTTGTTTTCCAGAGAATCCTATTTCAAAGTTCCTTTAGACAATTTTCTATTAGTACAACTAATTATAGAATAACTTAATTCATGGCTAACTTATAACAATAAATCCAGGCACTCATGTAGACGTGTTTAACATGCTGGTCTGTAACATCCTACGTCTATCTATGTGTGTGACAGAGACTGTCCACGGCCAACGATGAGATCGTGGAGGTGCTCCTGTCCAGGCAGCAGGTGCTGGGTGCGCTGCGCTTCATCCGCAGTGTGGGCGGCCACGACAACATCTCCGCTCGCAAGTTCCTGGACGCGGCGCTCCAGACGGCCGACCAGATGCTCTTCTACACCATCTTCCGGTTCTTCGAGCAGAGGAACCTGCGCCTTAGAGGCAGCCCCAGCTTCAACCCAGGTGAGGCAACACCTCTACACTAGGTCTTCAGCTGAAATGGCACCCTATTCACTATGTAGTGCGCTACTTTTCACCATGGCTCACGTAGGAGACCACTTACTCAAGAGCCACATTGTCTTAGGTCAGATGGCTTGACTTACCAATAGCGTGACTTGTCCGCACCGATAGGTCGAAGGAATAGCACTGCGTAGGGTGGCACCAAATTCCTGTGTTTCTATGGCTCTGGTCTGACTAACTCTTTTGTAATGACCGTAGAAAGAATTCACACATTGACTCTAGAATGTTGTAGAAATGTTGATAACGCCATAGTTTTCAATAATGAATGAGTGCCCTCTGTGTGATTTATATTAGATTACCTTGACCCAAATAATAACTCAGTTAAAGCAGGAACAACAGGCATGTGCTGAAGCAGTTTAGTTGACCTCGCTTGCTGTTATTGTGTGCTCGTATTGCTTTTTTTATTCATATGAATACATTTACCCCAATTGCATGGTTTCTTTGAAACGTTGGAACATGTGTGAGTGGGAGACCATCCGTGATTGTGAACCTGCTTCCTATAGGTTTCAGATTTTATAGACGCCCACATTATCAACGCAAACTGAAATCCATGACAAAGAGCAAAGCAAAGACCTGTCTAAATATCCAATGTAAAATGTAAATGAATAAGGGGACACAATCGGTACCAATGCTAAAAACACAACCAACAGGTGTGCAGTGCGGTAACAAATAAAACTTGGAATAAATATCTAATTAATGAATGAATTGCTAAAAATTCACTTCCCACCCAACTGCCACTGGCGTATTGACTGACCTTTGACCCAATACTCTGTTTTGATTGGCCTTTAGGTGAGCACTGTGAGGAACACGTGGTATACTTCAAGCAAGTTTTCGGGGAGCAAGCAATCATGAAGCAAGCAACAGTTTGAGGAATGACATTTCATCTTATACCACAGCCATTAACTTATTGTAAATAATTGTTGAAATCATGCTAATAAAATAATTTGTACATACTCTAACAATAAATGTTGTATTAAATGTCATGCTTTATTCTGCTTGCCAAAATGTCCTAACTAGCCCTGGGTCATGTTCATTAGGGCACGCCACGGAAAAGGAGCATTTCTTATAGGACAAGTCAAGGTAGTCCCTCTGCCTAATTAACACAATCCTGGCTTATGGTTTGAAAAACAATCATGATCATGTAGCTTCTATTGCTGACGGAAAACCTGATAAATAATTAGATAAATAACCCATACAGTGTAGATTAAACTCTTTATTTTACAGCATCGTAGCATCTAGGACATAGCATTACAGTGGAACGTTGTACTTTTGGATGTGTGAAGTGCACAATTGAAAGTGATCTCCTAAACACAATACTACTAGATACAGTATACAAACACAGGAAGAACGTAATGGTAACGTGTCAAACTCTGTTGGCTCAGAGTGCAGTAGTCTCACAATTACCAACTGCTTGATTGAGTTGAATTGCCAACTATTTTCTACTTGCATGCATTACTGACTTCTAACCACTGTAATATCATACACAATCACAAAAACAGGGCTTGAGCCGCCTCTGTTATCGTTTAAAATAAGGGAATGGAAAGACTCACAGTTAAGGGATTTCCAGGAAATGCTAATTTACATACAAGTACAGTGCCTTGCATAAGTATTCATCTCCCTTGGCGTTTTTCCTATTTTGTTGCATTACAACCTGTAATTTCAATGGATTTTCATTTGGATTTCATGTAATGGACATACACAAAATAGTCCAAATTGGTGAAGTGAAATGATAAAAATAACTTGTTTCAAAAAATTCTTTAAAATAAATAATGGAAAAGTGGTGCGTGCATATGTATTCACCCCCTTTGCTATGAAGCCCCTAAATACGATCTGGTGCAACCAATTACCTTCAGAAGTCACATAATTAGTTAAATAAAGCACCTGTGTGCAATCTAAGTGTCACATGATCTCAGTATATATACACCTGTTCTGAAAGGCCCCAGAGTCTGCAACACCACTAAGCAACGAGCACCACCAAGCAAGCGGCACCATGAAGACCAAGGAGCTCTCCAAACAGGTCAGGGACAAAGTTGTGGAGAAGTACAGATCAAGGTTGGGTTATAAAAAAATATCAGAAACTTTGAACATCCCACGGAGCACAATTAAATCCATTATTAAGAATACAACAAAACTCATGGACCAGGCAAGGAGGGCATTAATCAGAGAGGCAACAAAGAGACCAAAGATAACCCTGAAGGAGCTGCAAAGCTCCACAGCGGAGATTGGAGTATCTGTCCATAGGACCACTTTAAGCCGTACACTCCACAGAGCTGGGCTTTATTGAAGAGTGGCTAGAAAAAAGCCATTGCTTAAAGAAAAAAATAAGCAAACACGTTTGGTGTTTGCCAAAAGGCATGTGGGAGACTCCCCAAACATATGGAAGAACGTACTCTGGTCAGATTAGACTAAAATTGAGCTTTTTGGCCATCAAGGAAAACGCTATGTCTGGCGCAAACCCAACACCTCTCATCATTTACATTTACATTTTAGTCATTTAGCAGACGCTCTTATCCAGAGCGACTTACAGTTAGTGAGTGCATACATTATTTTTTGTATTTTTCATACTGGCCCCCCGTGGGAATCAAACCCACAACCCTGGCGTTGCAAACGCCATGCTCTACCAACTGTGCTACATCCCCCGAGAACACCATCCCCACAGTGACGCATGGTGGTGGCAGCATCATGCTGTGGGGAAACTGGTCAGAATTGAAGGAATGATGGATGGTGCTAAATACAGGGAAATTCTTGTGGGAAACCTGTTTCAGTCTTCCAGAGATTTGAGACTGGTTCACTTTCCAGCAGGACAATGACCCTAAGCATACTGCTAAAGCAACACTTGAGTGGTTTAAGGGGAAACATTTAAATGTCTTGGAATGGCCTAGTCAAAGCCCAGACCTCAATGACTTAAAGATTGCTGTACACCAGCGGAACCCATCCAACTTGAAGGAGCTGGAGCAGTTTTGCCTTGAAGAATGGGCAAAAATCCCAGTGGCTAGATGTGCCAAGCTTATAAAGACATACCCAAAGAGACTTGCAGCTGTAATTGCTGCAAAAGGTGTCTCTACAAAGTATTGACTTTGGGGGGGGGGGGGGGGGGTGAATAGTTATGCACGCTCAAGTTTTCTGTTTTATTGTCTTATTCCTTGTTTGTTCCACACAAAAAATTTTTTTAGCATCTTCAAAGTGGTAAGCGTGTTGTGTAAATCAAATGATACAAACCCCCCAAAAATCCATTTTAATTCCAGGTTGTAAGGCAACAAAATAGGAAAAATGCCAAGGGGTGTGAATACTTTTGCAAGCCACTGTATCTAACCTTTTAACATTGCCTAAGACTAATTTCTCGTGAAATACATTTGAATTGGTATTGTACATTCATACCATATGAACTGAAAATGAATTTACATGTGGATGTGCAACTTGGGGATAGACAGAATCATAGGTTGTTAAAACAACCCCCATTGTATCACATTGTTTTTTTAGACATTAAGGAATTTCACAAACAATGTGACATTACATCTATTGTTAACAAGAGCTAAGAGTCTACACTATTGATGGTCTTATCCTCAACTAGACTCTTACAATGAACAATGCTGTATGCTTTCTTTACGTATCGTAAACAGTTCTAGCTTTCGTCAATTTTTAGGGTTCAATGTTCCTTTTCTTTCAAACGACAACCCACATCAATAATTTGAAAAAAAAAGATTGATCTATTAGAAATTAGCTATTGTAAATCTAAAACCAACACTTAATAACATACTTTAGTTCACAGTAGTAGGTTTGATCCATTATTGACAATGATGGAAGTAAACTAGTGCACATTCAAAAGTACCTGTACATTATTTAACACCTATTCAAGGTTATGTTAAGTGGAAAATACGTTGACAATGAATTGTGCAATTTTTTAAAATACAAATCTGGAAAGGGCATTTTGCTAGGTCACAATATGTGCAAACGTTTAATTACATTGCTTTCTAATATCTGGCTCAATTATTACAAGTCCAAGAATGGCACTCCAAATTGAATTGTCAGCCCAGGCTTGTGACTGACCCCAACATTTCAATAGGAATAAACTGTTATAGACCACAATTAAATTCAGCTCAAACCTCTGCAACAACCAACCATCCAATACCATACACTGATTGGTGACTTTCCATCACCTTTTCCATCAGCCTCAGTATCTAAGGAAAGTAAAGAGATAACACTGATGGTACCAAGAAGATGACCTCAAGATAAAGCATCAACACCTTAACCCTAAATATATTCAATATGTTAACGTTGGCTGTACATTTGTGTAGTTATAGTACTTTATAGTATATATATTTGTCCTCTTCCAGTGAAGTACCTGTTCAGTATTGTATTACTTTATATTGTCACCACAGCAATGACGATTCTCATCAGGAAACAAAGTTACTATCACAGAGATTTTGGGCTCTATTCAATCTGTATTGCTGGAGTTCAGCGTTACAGCGTGATTGAAATTTAAAGGCAATGTTCCCGCGTTAGCGGAGACTGCATTCACAGTAAACGCTGCATATGTCGGCTCGATCAGAAATGACCTTTACATTTCTATCGCGCAATCAGTAACACTTCAGCGATCCAGATTTAATTGAGCCCTAAACTTCTATCTCTATGGTTACTACAGCCCAATTAAAATGGTTAATGCTAGTAGGAGTTAAGACTGTTTTCATTCTAAGACAAAGAGTGAGACCTGAATAACCTAGAATAAATAGTTATTATTTATGGTCTTGTGGGTCTTGTGCGAGACATGCGTTGATCTACACAATCTGTACATCTGTGTCATTTTCCAAAAGCCTTTGGATTGACCCTGTTAGTTACCGGTAGCTCAGTACCCCAAATGGTTTGAGTCTTGGCATTCAAGTGTGTACAACAGAGAAAAGATCTGTAAAATATGATATCCGCAATACAATGTAAGCACAGGGTCCATCAGTGTCCAGCCTTAGTGGGCTGTCTACTCTGTCCTCTTCACATTTCATGGCAAAAAAAAACAAACTGTTCCACACACGGACTGGAAAAACAACAGTATAAAAATGATTTGCATTACATAATTGTTATGTCAAGGCTTTGGCTCATTCTTCTGATCTGAAAGTCACTCAAAGTTGTCTAAATGGATGGTTGATCCATGGATTTGAAATAGAGAACACATTTTCCAGGAGCATCAGTTCATGACTGACGCCATCTTGGTTTTGGCTGACTTGGTGCTGCTCCATCTCCAACTGCCAAGAACAATGCATAAAGCCTATTTGCTCCAGAAATAAAAGGACAACCACATGACTAATTCATCCAAAACCTCACTGATGTCCCACATCTGTCTCCATCCAAGTTTCTTTAGGTCCCATTGTCCCTCACTGTCCCTGTGTTCTGTAGGAGGAGAGCCCTAGCGTACAGGGGTGTGTACAGCAGCGCTCAATCCGAGGTACTCCAGGTTCTCTGCTGCGGGCAGGAAGTGACTACTGGTGGGCGTGGCCTGAGGCAGGAAGACCTCCTGGTAGTCTGGGTTGTCCATGCTCTCGCAGACTGAGCGAGGGAGGGTACTGTGGGCCATGTTGAGGTACTCGGGTCCCTCCGGCACGCGCGGCAGGGAGTTGAAGAACTTGTTGTCAGGGTCGTACCTAAAGGAGGCCCTACTAGCCCAGTCTGGCTCGCTAGGGTCCTCATAGTTGGGGTTGAAGACGTCAGCGAGCCTGGTGTTCCCGCTCTGGTTCATGTATTCTAGGATACGGTAAGAAAAATGAAATACCCAGGCTTACAGTAGAGAGCAGTGATGATACATGATGCTGAACTGTTACGCTCTCAATGCATTTGTGTTACTGTAAGTTGAACGTTAAGTCAATAACTCGCCATGGATACAATTTGTACTGTACCTGGAAGAGCGGAGAAATCTTTCTCTAGAGAACTGCCGTGGGTGGGGTCCGTGATGTAGCGAAGGATCACACTGTTCTCTCTCATCGGATGGCCATTCTGTGGTGAGACAATCGACACATCAGACATCAGCCGTGTGTCTGTGTGTGTGTGTGTGTGTGTGTGTGTGGTGTGTGTGTGTGTGTGTGTGTGTGTTTACCCTTGAGTTGTGGTGCTGGGTGATCTGCCCATTGGAGAGGCCCTTATCGGGGAGAAGATACTCCTCTGCATCCACCACATCCTCCATGTCCTCTGATGTACTGATCAGGCTCGTGTAGAACTTAGAGTCTGTGGGACTGGGCAGGTACATGCAATCATCTCCCTGAAATGTACATTTAGAGTAAATTAGTCGAAAAACAGATGCCATTCTATCTCAATTAAAAGCTTTATTTTATTTTTGCTTATGTAAAAACCTGTTTCGGCCATCAATTGCCTTTATCAGAAAGTGAATTAGTCACAATCATGGGTTCAAATACCTTGTCTGTAATGTCCCGTCAAATAAATAACAGTTGATGCAACTATCTAAATAGAAGAATAATAATATTTTCAATGACCTGAATGACCAGATATCGAGATGGATCCCTGGCCATTTTGGAGAACTCAGAGATGAGCTCCCTGAACCGCGGTCTGCTGTCTGCATCGATCATCCAGCCTGAAGGAAGATAAAGGTCAAACACAAAGGTCAAACCTCTTGTGTGTGTGTGCAATACATATCTATGGTGCACATCACTCACATTTGACCATGATCATGTATACGTCTATGGTACAGATGGGGGGCTGAGGCAGGCGCTCTCCTTTCTCCAGGACTCCAGCGATCTCACTGGCCAGGATGCCATCGTAGGGCTTGGACCCAAACGTCATCAGCTCCCACACTGTCACACCTGCATGTCATTACAGGAACATCATCAGGAAACCTTTCAGAAGCTGCAGTTGTTCAGAAGTTCAGTTTATTTGACTATTTCCTCAAATATGTGCTGTTCTGTTTGTCCAGTTGGACTTACCGTAGCTCCACACATCGCTCTGATGGGTATAGGTCCAGTGAATGATGGACTCCAGTGCCATCCACTTTATGGGCACCTAGGAGTAAAGATTATTGGTCAGCCATGGTTGAGTGAGTTACAAGTAAATAAGTATTTTCACTCACTTTACTCACACAGTTAAATCCATTGACCATCCAGTAAAAGTTCAACTGAATTCAATGTTTATTGTTCCAGTAGGGAAATTAAATGTGTTGTACAAAAATAAATGTGACTATTGGAATGGTCAGCGGTGTCAGTTGCTCCAACCTTGCCCCCATCAGCGTGGTACTCCTTCTCGTCTGCGGTGAGCAGCTTGGCCAGTCCAAAGTCTGTGATCTTTACATGGTGAGGTGTCTTCACCAGAACGTTCCTGGCCGCCAGGTCACGGTGCACCAGGTGACGCTCCTCCAGGTAGTTCATACCCTGCAGACAACACCCAAAAGACTCCTTGTGACTCTGAGGCTGTCCTGATATGGACACTACATACACAATGGATGAGGTGATTTTTCCATCCATACAATGTAAAGCGTTGTATAAATTCAACCCATTATTATTATCAGCGGTAGAATTGGGGGTGATATGTAGGCACAAAGTTCGCAAAGAGAAAATCATTTTGCCATGTAAAATGTTTTTTGAGC
Organism: Coregonus lavaretus; assembly: GCF_964263955.1. Classification (NCBI taxonomy): domain Eukaryota; kingdom Metazoa; phylum Chordata; class Actinopteri; order Salmoniformes; family Salmonidae; genus Coregonus; species Coregonus lavaretus. The sequence goes on from NC_140021.1 coordinate 7,520,841, forward strand.
TAATTCCTACAGATACACTACATGACCAAAAGTATGTGGACACCTGCTCCTCGAACATCTCATTCCAAAATCATGGGCATTAATATAGAGTTGGTCCCCCCTTTGCTGCTATAACAGCCTCCACTCTTCTGGAAAGGCTTTCCACTAGATGTTGGAAAATTGCTGCAGGGACTTGCTTCCATTCAGCCACAAGAGCATTAGTGAGGTCGGGCACTGTTGTTGGGCGATTAGGCCTGGCTCGCAGTCGGCGTTCCAATTCATCCCAAAGGTGTTCAATGGGGTTGCGATCAGGGCTCTATGCAAGCCAGTCAAGTTCTTCCACACCGATCTCAACAAAGCATTTCTATATGGACCTCGCTTTGTGCACGGGGGCATTGTCATGCTGAAACAGGAAAGGGCCTTCCTCAAACTGTTGCCACAAAGTTGGAAGCACAGAATCATCTAGAATGTCATTGTATGCTGTAGCGTTAGGATTTCCCTTCCCTGGAACTAAGTGGCCTAGCCCAAACTATGAAAACAGCCCCAGACCATTATTCCTCCTCCACCAAACTTTACAGTTGGCACTATGTATTGGGGCAGGTAGCATTCTCCTGGCATCAGCCCAGATTAGTCCGTCGGACTGCCAGATGGGGAAGCGTGATTTATCACTCCAGAGAACGCGTTTCCACTACTCCAGAGTCAAATGGCAGCGAGCTTTACACCACTCCAGTCGATGCTTGGTATTGCGCATGGTGATCTCAGGCTTCTGTGCAGCTGCTCGGCCATGGAAACCTATTTCATGAAGCTCCCGACAAACAGTTCTAGTGCTGATCTTGCTTCCAGAGGCAGTTTGGAACTCTGTAGTGAGTGTTGCAACCGAGGACAGACGATTTTTACGCGCTACGTGCTTCAGCACTCGGCAGTTCCGTTCTGTGAGCTTGTGTGGCATACCACTTCGCGGCTGAGCCGTTGTTGCTCCTAGTGGTTTCCACTTCACAATAACAGCACTTAAAGTTGACCGGGGCAGCTCTAGCAGGGCAGAAATTTGACAAACTGACTTGTTGGAAAGGTGGCATCCTATGACGGTGCCACGTTGAAAGTCACTGAGCTCTTCAGTAAGGTCATTCTACTGCCAATGTTTGTCTATGGAGATTGCATGGCCGTATGCTCGATTTTATACACCTGTCAGCAACGGGTGTGGCTGAAATAGCCGAATCCACTAATTTGAAGGGGTGTCCACATACTTTTTTATATATAGTGTATTTCACCCTAAATTCCCCTGGTTATCATTATCAAAAGAGGCAAATGTGAGTTTATCAAGAGGCAAGCATTTGTACAAACAAAGTCCTTTTGACCAGGAACTTTAACATATAACCTCCCAATACTTAGCCTAGCCTCCTGTAGCTCAGTTGGTAGAGCATGGCGCTTGCAACGCCAGGGTTGTGGGTTCGATTCCCATGGGGGGCCAGTATGAAAAATGTATGCACTAACTGTAAGTCGCTCTGGATAAGCGCGTCTGCTAAATAACTAAAATGTAAAATGTAACCTTCCATGGAGGTCTACTTTGAGGGGGGGAATAAACAGCTTCAGATACCTAATTCACCCATATTTATCAAATAAAGCCTTGTATCTTATTACTCTATAGCTTTTTATGCCTGCTTTGAGCCATATCTCCATAGAATCAATAAGACAGTGTTGCTCTTTAAGACAACAAGACAAGCCGTGAACAGATAGAGACCTCTGTGTATTCAATAATTAGCCCTCAGCAGGCTTACTGTACAAATAGACTAAGAATAACCAGAGGCAAGGTCACAACCAAGGCTGGGAAGAGAGCTCTGCTCAGACCTGGGAGGTTGATGGATGGATGGGGGGGGGGGGGGGGGTAAAGGGGTAACAAATAAGGTTATAAGGAAATCTTTCAGATTAAACACCATTTCCTAACTACACCTGAAATAGTGGGAAGGCAGAGCGAGTGTCAAAGAAAGCTAAGTTTGCTCCCATTTGTAATAATCCAACCCGCTTCCTGCGCTAGCTCCTGTCCGTCTACATATTGCAGACACATCTGGTTATCCTGCGCTAGCGCCTGTCCATCTACATATTGCAGACACATCTGGTTATCCAGCTGTGATAGCGGCTGGCATGGTTCTATTTGAGACTAGTCGCGTTAGTCAGATCCAGATTGACTGACAATGTAGCTACTTCTTTGACAGAGGCTTGCTAATGGTTTGTTAGGAGGTTCTGTTTCCCCAGAAGTAATGGGTTCAGTATACTTGCATACAGAAATAAGACACAAATGTAAGTTAACACAGCAGTCATTTCCTGTTTGCTCACCTTTGCGATCTGTACACACCAGTTGAGCAAGCACTGGGAGCCGATGAGGTCCTTGTTCTCCTTGACATAGTCCAGCAGGCAACCATAGGGCATGATCTGGGTGATGAGCTGCACCGTGGACGTCAGGCAGATGCCCAGCAGACGACATACATGGGGGTGCTCCACACTGGCCATCACATAGGCCTCCTGCAGACAGAAAACATGGGGCGTTCCAGGTCATCTTTTCAGATCTCGCACCTAAAGAAGTGTTTAACATCTCAGGAAGGAACCACATTAATATGATATGATATGAAAAAGGCAACCTTGACCGCCTGGGCGGAATATCTACTATACAAACAGTAGACCTACGTCTAGAATCTCCTTGTTGGCTTTGGGAGACGTGGCCTCTCTCAACACCTTAATGGCAACAGGGATCTTCACGTTTTCTCCCTCAGGAATCCACACGCCCTGGGGAGAAAAAACACATGTTTATTAGGTCTGGGACGATACCAGTATCGCAATATTTTTCCCATGGCAAAAATGTAATCACGAAGCAGACCAAACTCTTTGGTCCTTTAAAAACCTGCTGTATGTAAAATATTGTGTGCTATAGCTTGGAAAATAAATGTGACTCTGGCAGACAACATAATGATGTTTGTTTCCAACATTAAGGCTGTTTTCCTAAAGAAGTTAAGTCTGCTTCGTGTTTTGTTTCCTTGCCACAATACTAACGAGTATCGTGATACTGGTATCGTCCAGGCTCTAACTTTTGTCACCTTTAACAAACTAATGAACACATACTATTCTATCCCTGGACGAGGAGCACCTTGTAGGATCCGTTTGATTACTAGTGATTTGTGTAAAGCGTGACCGACTGGATTTGGACCCTGGTGTCCTGCCACAAGACTTTGTTCATCCGCTGAGCAAAAGCTGAGGTAAAGCTTAGGGAGCAGGGTTGGGCTCATTTCAGAATTTTGGAATCGACTCCCATTCAACAGATTTTGAGTGACAGGAAGTAGAATTTAATGCAGTGCAATTTAAAGAAATTCTACTCAGTCATTGAATCTGACAGGTCACACTTACAGATACCAAAGAATATATCACTTTTCTCTGGAAACAATGTTCATATAATCTTTTAACCTTAGTGTATAGAATAGCCAATTATATTTCCATGAACCATTTCATTTGTTTGGCTTCTTTTTGAAGGCCTCAGGATCAATTTGAGGATTAAACTAATGCATTCTTTGAAATGTTATATTTTTTTGAACCAAATTGATTAATGAAATATAATAACGTAGAATATTCGCATCCAGGTTCTGTTTTCCTTGATCATTCATTGAATACTTTTTCCTGTAAATCAATTGTTTCAACAATATTTTATATGTACAGTGAATTTGGAAAGTATTCAGACACCTTGACTTTTTCCACATTTTGTTACGTTACAGCCTTATTCTAAAATGTATTAAATTGTTTTTTCCCTCATCAATCTACACACAATACCCCATAATGACAAAGCAAAAACAGGTTTTAAGAAATTATTGCAAATGTATTAAAAATAAAAAACGCTAATATCACATTTACATAAGTATTCAGATCCTTTACTCAGTACTTTGTTGAAGCACCTTTGGCAGCGATTACAGCCTCAAGTCTTCTTGGGTATGACACTACAAGCTTGGCACACCTGTATTTGGGGAGTTTCTCCCATTTTTCTCTGCAGATCCTCGCAAGCTCTGTCAGGTTGGATGGGCAGCGTCGCTGCACAGCTATTTGCAGGTCGCTCCAGAGATGTTAGATCGGGTTCAAGTCCGGGCTCTGGCTGGGCCACTCAAGGACATTCAGGGACTTGTCCCGAAGCCACTCCTGTGTTGTCTTGGCTGTGTGCTTGGGGTCATTGTCCTGTTGGAAGGTGAAACTTCTCCCCAGTCTGAGATCCTGAGTGCTCTGGAGAAGGTTTTCATCAAGGATTTCTCTGTACTTTGCTCCGTTCATCTTTCCCTCGATCCTGACTAGTCCTGACTAGCCTCTGAAAAACATCCCCACAGCATGATGCTGCCACCACCATGCTTCACCGTAGGGATGGTGCCAGGTTTCCTCCAGACGTGACGCTTGGCATTCCAAAGAGTTAAGTGTTGGTTTCATCAGACCAGATAATCTTGTTTTGCATGGTCTGAGAGTCTTTTGATTACTTTTGGCAAACACCAAGCGGGCTGTCATATGCCTTTTACTGAGGAGTGGCTTCCGTCTGGCCACTCTACCATAAAGGCCTGATTGGTGGAGTGCTGCATAGATAGTTGTCCTTCTGGAAGGTTCTCCCATCTCCACAGAGTAACTCTGGAGCACTGTCAGAGTGACCATTGGGTTCTTGGTCACCTCCCTGAGAAAGGCCCTTCTCCCCCGATTGCTCAGTTTGGCTGGGCGGCCAGCTCTAGGAAGAGTCTTGATGGTTCCAAACTTCTTCCATTTAAGAATGATGGAGGGCACTGTGTTCTTGGGGACCTTCAATGCTGCAGAAATGTTTTGGTACCCTTCCCCAGATCTGTGCCTCGACACAACCCTGTCTCAGAGCTCTACAGACAATTCCTTCAATGTCATGGCTTGGTTTTTGCTCTGACATGCACTGTCAAAAGTATTCATCCCCCTTGGCTTTTTTCCTATTTTGTTGCATTACAACAATTTACATTGATTTTCATTTGGATTTCATGTTATGGACATACACAAAACAGTCCAAATTGGTGAAGTGAAATGAAACAAATAACCTGTTTCAAAAAATTCTAAAAAATAAATGACCGAAAAGTGGTGCGTGCATACAGTGTGGGAAAAAAGTATTTGATCCCCTGCTGATTTTGTACGTTTGCCCACTAACAAAGAAATGATCAGTCTATAATTTTAATGGTAGGTTTATTTGAACAGTGAGAGACAGAATAACAACAACAAAAAATCCAGAAAAACACATGTCAAACATGTTATAAATTGATTTGCATTTTAATGAGGGAAATAAGTATTTTACCCCCTCTCAATCAGAAAGATTTCTGGCTCCCAGGTGTCTTTTATACAGGTAACGAGCTGAGATTAGGAGCACACTCTTAAAGGGAGTGCTCCTAATCTCAGTTTGTTACCTGTATAAAATACACCTGTCCACAGAAGCAATCAATGAATCAGATACCAAACTCTCCACCATTGCCAAGACCAAAGAGCTCTCCAAGGATGTCAGGGACAAGATTGTAGACCTACACAAGGCTGGAATGGGCTACAAGACCATCGCCAAGCAGCTTGGTGAGAAGGTGACAACAGTTGGTACGATTATTCGCAAATGGAAGTAACACAAAATAACTGTAAATCTCCCTCGGCCTGGGGCTCCATGCAAGATCTCACCTCGTGGAGTTGCAATGATCATGAGAATGGTGAGGAATCAGTCCAGAACTACACGGGAGGATCTTGTCAATGATCTCAAGGCAGCTGGGACCATAGTCACCAAGAAAACAATTGGTAACACACTACGCCGTGAAGGACTGAAATCCTGCAGCGCCCGCAATGTCCCCTTGCTCAAGAAAGCACATCTACAGGGCCATCTGAAGTTTGCCAGTGAACATCTGAATGATTCAGAGGAGAACTGGGTGAAAGTGTTGTGGTCAGATGAGACCAAAATCGAGCTCTTTGGCATCAACTCATCTCACCGTGTTTGGAGGAGGAGGAATGCTGCCTATGACCCCAAGAACACCATCCCCACCGTCAAACATGGAGGTGGAAACATTATGCTTTGGGGGTGTTTTTCTGCTAAGGGGACAGGACAACTTCACCGCATCAAAGGGACAATGGACGGGGACATGTACCGTCAAATCTTGGGTGAGAACCTCCTTCCCTGAGCCAGGGCATTGAAAATGGGTCGTAGATGGGTATTCCAGCATGACAATGACCCAAAACACACGGCCAAGGCAACAAAGGAGTGGCTCAAGAAGAAGCACATTAAGGTCCTGGAGTGGCCTAGCCAGTCTCCAGACCTTAATCCCATAGAAAATCTGTGGAGGGAGCTGAAGGTTCGAGTTGCCAAACGTCAGCCTCGAAACCTTAATGACTTGGAGAAGATCTGCAAAGAGGAGTGGGACAAAATTCCTCCTGAGATGTGTGCAAACCTGGTGGCCAACTACAAGAAACGTCTGACCTCTGTGATTGCCAACAAGGGTTTTGCCACCAAGTACTAAGTCATGTTTTGCAGAGGAGTCCAATACTTATTTCCCTCATTAAAATGCAAATCAATTTATAACATGTTTGACATGTGTTTTTCTGGATTTTCTGTTGTTGTTATTCTGTCTCTCATTGTTCAAATAAACCTAACATTACAATTATAGACTGATCATGTCTTTGTCAGTGGGCAAATTTACAAAATCAGCAGGGGATCAAATACTTAATTCCCTCACTGTATGTATTCACCCCCTTTTCTATGAAGTCCCTAAATAAGATCTGGTGCAACCAATTACCTTCAGAAGTCACATAATTACTTAAATAAAGTCCACCTGTGTGCAGTCTAGGTGTCACATGATCTCAGTATATATACACCTGTTCTGAAAGGCCCCAGAGTCTGCAACACCACTAAGCAAGAGGCACCACCAAGCAAGCGGCTCCATGAAGACCAAGGAGCTCTCCAAACAGGTCAGGGACAAAGTTGTGGAGAAGTACAGATCAGGGTTGGGTTATAAAAAAATATCAGAAACTTTGAACATCCCACGGAGCATCATTAAATCCATTATTATAAAGAAAGAATATGGCACCACAACAAACCTGCCAAGAGGGCCGCCTACCAAAACTCACGTCCCAGGCAAGGAGGGCATTAATCAGAGAGGCAACAAAGAGACCAAAGATAACCCTGAAGGAGCTGCAAAGCTCCACAGCGGAGATTGGAGTATCTGTCCATGGGACCACTTTAAGCCGTACATTCCACAGAGCTGGGCTTTACGGAAGAGTGGCCAGAAAAAAAGCCATTGCTTAAACAAAAAAATAAGCAAACACGTTTGGTGTTCGCCAAAAGGCATGTGGGAGACTCCCCAAACATATGGAAGAAGGTACTCTGGTCAGATGAGACTATAATTGAGCTTTTTGGCCATCAAGGAAAATGCTATGTCTGGCGCAAACCCAACACCTCTCATCACCCTGAGAACACCATCCCCACAGTGAAGCATGGTGGTGGCAGCATCATGCTGTGGGGATGTTTTTCATCGGCAGGGACTGGGAAACTGGTCAGAATTTAAGGAATGATGGATGCCGCTAAATACAGGGAAACCTGTTTCAGACTTCCAGAGATTTGAGACTGGTTCACCTTCCAGCAGGACAATGACCCTAAGCATACTGCTAAAGCAACACTTGAGTGGTTTAAGGGGAAACATTTAAATGTTTTGGAATGGCCTAGTCAAAGCCCAGACCTCAATCCAATTGAGAATCTGTGGTATGACTTAAAGATTGCTGTACACCAGCGGAACCCATCCAACTTGAAGGAGCTGGAGCAGTTTTGCCTTGAAGAATGGGCAAAAATCTCAGTGGCTAGATGTGCCAAGCTTATAGAGACATACCCCAAGAGACTTGCAGCTGTAATTGCTGCAAAGTATTAACTTTGGGTGGGGTGAATAGTTACGCACGCTCAAGTTTTCTGTTTTTTTTGGTCTTATTTCTTGTTTGTTTCACAATAAAACATATTTTGCGTCTTCAAAATGGTAGGCATGTTGTGTAAATCAAATGATACAAACCCCCAAAAAATCCATTTTAATTCCAGGTTGTAAGGCAACAAAATAGGAAAAATGCCAAGGGGGGTGAATACTTTCGCAAGCCACTGTATATAGACAGGTGTGTGCCTTTCCAAATCATGTCCAATCAATTGGATTTACCACAGGTGGACTCCAATCAAGTTGTAGAAACATCTCAAGGATGATTAATGGAAACAGGATGCACCTGAGCTCAATTTCAAGTCTCATAGCGAAGGGTCTGAATACTTATGTAAATAAGGTATTTCTGTTTTTTTCTTTTTAATACATTTGCTAAAATTTCTAAAAACGTGTTTTCACTTTGTCATTATGGGGTATTTTGTGTAGATTGATGAGGAACATTTTTTATTTAATCAATTTTAGAATAAGGCTGTAACGTAACAGAATGTGGAAAATGTGAAGGGGTCTGAATACTTTCCGAATGCACTTTATGTATATAATGACATTTGATGTTTCATGTACAATTTTATGTATATTTGTATAGACTACACCTAATATAGAATAGAAGAGGCATATGAATTTCATTTAAATTCACTGAATTCAATTCTATTTCCTTTGATACAAATTCGAATTGCAATTCTGTATCCTGTTTACTACTTCAATTAAAATTCAAGAACTGAATTGGAAATTATGAGGCATTCTCAATTCAATTCTGAATTGAGCCCACCCTGTTGGAAGCGAACACAAGTCTTCAGGTCTCATTCACTGTCTGAACCATCTCCATTAAAAAAGCGTTGATCACTCAGCTTACCTTAAAGACAGTTCCAAAGGCCCCTGATCCCAACACTTTGATCTTTTTAAACTCGGTCTCCTTCAGAATGCGGAGCAGGGCTTGGTTGGGTGCTTCTCCACTTGGGGTCAGGGGTTCAACCAACTATGGGATCAACAACAAAGCAAGTGTGAAGGTGTTAATGTGCATGTTGGCCTCTTGTTGAATGTTCTACATGAGCGTGTCATGTCTGTGACTGAGTCTATGTGTGCATGTCTGATGCATGTTTGTGTCTTCCCTGTGGCAGTGTGGTCTCTGTTTGTTACCTCTCTTTCCTGCAGCAGGCGGCGCAGCGTCCTCTTCCTGACAATGTGACGTCTGCGGAGCAGCACGAACACACCCAGTGCCAGGACCACAAACACCAGGAGTCCTCCCACCACACTGGCCGCCACCACCGACGGGACGGGACCACTGGGAAAGCAGCAACAACACGGGTGAGTTTCCTGGTAGCTTCTTAAAACCACTAAAAACATCTGATATCAAACACTTTGTGACAACTGCTGATGTATAAAGGGCTTCATAAAATACATTTGATTGGTTGATTGATTGATCTTTCATCCATTGCCTATACTGGACTTATATAAGGTTATATCAGCCTATATCACTTTTCGCTTAGCACTTGATCTATGCTACTTTCACTATGATATGGTTTCGTGTTAGCCTGATCCCAGATGTGTTTGTGTGTCTTATTATTACTATAATCATTGTCACGCCAAACAGCACAAACAGATCTGGGATCAGACTGGTCTCATGTTGCTTTATTTGAAAGATCTCGCTCACCCTCTGGCGTTGCAGCCACTCAGTCCAGGTCCAGAGCATCTACAGACAGAAAGGAGGGAATACTATGCTCAGAGTGACTACTTCACACAGTCCTGACCATGGTAAACATTCATCATAGCTTATCAATAGACAATCATTCAATAAAGGCTGACATTGCCTTTACAACAAGGAGTTAGAGATCGCTGGGTAGACTATAACTTACCCGTCGGTGCAGTTCTCATGGCAGAGCTGACATTCTCTCTTCTTGTTAGCGTATTTCCAGATGGGCCTATCCCCGTCCCCGAGAACGCCACGTGGGCACTGATAGACACAGTGGGGGCCATCTTTGACGTGGGCGCACGCCACACACTTGTCAGGGCCCTTCAGAGGGGAGGGTCAGAGGTTAGAATTGTTGATCTAATTGTTGTCTTGAGTGAAAATACAGCTGACTTTGCAATATTTGCCAAATCACACAGAATTCTCATCTAATTTTCTGAATTTGTTACGCAACTCAATAGCTATCACACCTGAATGTCAAAATAATTAAATTAAATGAGACAATTCAGATGGATGTAAAGTTAAAGGAGCATACAGGTCCAAAGCAGCTTCCGGTTCCGTTCTTCACCATACATTCTTGGTCACACTCTAGGCACGTGTTGTTCAACACAAACTCTCTTGGTGCCCTGAAAAGGCAAGAGAAAGGCGAGGAAAAACGGTTAAAACATTGACACAGCACAAGCCTCCATCTAGAATAAATATAGTGGACATATGAGAAGTATCAATAGTTTGTGCCCTTGGTGTCGTTGGGTTAACTCACCCCTCCAGTAGGTGACAGGCCTCCACACAGCGCCCCCTACGGGTGTAGTACAGGCAGGTTAAACACATGGTGGGACCGGGCCCCCAGCAGCCCTCCTTAGTGCACATGTCATCACAGGTACTGTTCAGCTGGGCTGTAGGGAAGAGAGACGAAGATTATAGACTGCATCCAGAAATAACTCGTAGACCAGCACTGTTCAATGTCGATCCTGGAGGGACGAAACACTTCTGGTTTTCATCCTCTCCAGACCTGGGACAGCGGGTGAGTGCAATTAACTACCAGGTAGAAAGAGTGCAATTAACTACCAGGTAGAAAGAGTGCAATTAACTACCAGGTAGAACAGGTGCAATTAACTACCAGGTAGAACAGGTGCAATTAACTACCAGGTAGAAAAAGTGCAATTAACTACCAGGTAGAAAAAGTGCAATTAACTACCAGGTAGAACGAGTGCAATTAACTACCAGGTAGAACAGGTGCAATTAACTACCAGGTAGAAAGAGTGCAATTAACTACCAGGTAGAACGAGTGCAATTAACTACCAGGTAGAACAAGTGCAATTAACTACCAGGTAGAACAGGTGCAATTAACTACCAGGTAGAAAGAGTGCAATTAACTACCAGGTAGAACGAGTGCAATTAACTACCAGGTAGAACAGGTGCAATTAACTACCAGGTAGAACGAGTGCAATTAACTACCAGGTAGAACGAGTGCAATTAACTACCAGGTAGAACAGGTGCAATTAACTACCAGGTAGAAAGAGTGCAATTAACTACCAGGTAGAAAGAGTGCAATTAACTACCAGGTAGAAACAAAAAACTGAAGTGTTTGGCTTTCGGCCGTCCAGGACCGGAATTAAACAGTCCTGTCCTAGACCCAACCCCCTAGGCTAGGTTAAATCTGAAAGGATATGATAGGTGTAAGCAGTAGTGCTCAAAATCTATCTAACCTATCAGAGGGTGGAGGTGGAGCCACTACCACATTGCTTATATCCAATAATGGCAGTGTTAGGTAGCTAAGCTAACTATAACTACCTGTGGCCTATGTGAATATAGCTAGCACAGGCACTAAATGGGATGAATGTTAGCATTTGGTCATTGTTAACCTTTTTTTTTTAAAGCAGTGTTTGCAAAGGCGTTAAACAGAGTTCATACTTGATCCTTGTCCTTGCTTACCACAGGTACTGATGTTGGCATTGTTGCCCACCCTTGAGGACTGTGTGTCCAGTCTGAACAGGCTATTCCAGTGGCCTTCGTTGGTGTAGCAGAGCTGGGGGTTATTCTTCACCACAATGTTGCCATCGCTGATCTCTCGTAGGGAGCGGAGGCCTAGATACTTCAGATGAGCCACGTTGAGGGCAGCAAAACTCACCTGACCACTATGGGAAGAGGGAAGGTAATGTAAACTACTAGGTTAGCATACTGCTACTGTAGCTAGCCCATACATAACATTGAACAACGTTTCTGTGACATTGCTAAAATATTGTACAACAGAGTTTCTCAAGCCAGCCCAGGGTTGACCTCCTAGGTTATTGAGTATTTGCTTTCTATCATGAACGGTACTCCACTGAGAAAAATATACACCAAAAACCATGTTTCATAGTCATTACAAAAGCATAGTGTTAGACAGAGATACACTTACAACTGTTTGGTCCTTCCTCTGATAATCTCAAGGTTTTCAAATGCACTGAGAGAATCGAGGTGCTTTGGCCAAGCTTGTATCAGCAGAAACCCTTTAGGGAAGTAACAAAAATACATTTAATCAAGCATTATCTTTGCTTTGGTTACCCTCAGATGAATTATATAGCAATTGAAGATAAGTTCAACTTTGTTCTACCTGAAATTTCCTTCACAGTTCTGAAATATTCCAGTTTGGCAGGGTCCATTTTTTCTGTTGATGTGTACCTATCACTGAGAGAAGCAATTACAAAGACACATATCTTAGACAAAGTAGTTCAAACACTCATATACAGTTTGTTTAAATTAATTTGAATGAACACAGGGCAATTTGCATTTTGCTTCACTGCTACAGTGTCCATATTAGGAGAGCCCATGGACACTGTACAATGCTATTGTTATTTCTTACCCATTCAAAGAGGTCCCAATTATTGAAACATCGCCATTGATTTTGGTGCAGTTTTTGAAAGAATCAATGTTAGAGGCGTTGATTGACAAGACGGCAGTAAGCGGCCCCATTCCAAGTCCATTGCACACTAGACGAGAAGACCCACAAAACATTCAAATCATTGACGTTCTAATGCAGCATTATGAGGTTTAGAAACAGTTAGCAAAGTTGAAAAGAAAGTACATGTATGTTGTCCAGCTTACCACGGACAAAGAGTTCCATTTACAATATTCAGACCCCTTTACAGTGGCGATTTTAGCATGTAAATCATGGTGGGGCAAACTCCCCCCAATTGATTTTTATGCATGCCAGCAAAGCCAGTACACAACACAATACTAAACAATACATTAATTGCACTATAACGGTGACAAACTGTTCCCACAAACTGTTAGGGCCTACATAAAGCTGTCCCAGCAGCAGAGTCCCAACAGCAGTCCCAACACCTTACCACTGCTACACCTGGCTATCAGCGGAGCCTTGTCTGGCAGCGAAACAGTTCATTCAGCCTAATTTACTGCCTTTAAAAAATATATAGCTGATATGGCTTGCTTAAACAAATGTCGTTTCTACTGACAATTGAGATGTACAAACTATGGCATAAGGGGACGATAAGATGCAATCCGTAATTTCAATTAAGACATTAATGAGCGAGCTAGGACGGACCTGGTCAATGTAACTATTTGTTCAGCACTTTTGAAATGTACAGCGACACAATTCAGAACATGGGCTGTTCTTACAGTATTCTCCCTGTACATCAAGTCAGATAAATAAAGGGGGCATATAAGCAGACAATGAAAGCTCTTACAATATTCAATGATTACATTTTTCTAAAATTGACCAAATTATTAGGGTGAGGCACATGGGCTACTAACAGCTTACTACACAACATACACTTTGTACTACTTTCTTAGCTACGGTATACATATCTCCCTGGCATATTACATAATTTATGCAGTAGCATAAACAACATCTTTGGACCTTGTTGTGCTCACTTGAACAGGAAGGTGGCGCGGAAGTCCTTTGTGGGCAAATTTTGTCATCAAACTTTGTCATCAAAGTCTGGCATTCCCTGGATTTATGGTGACAACTGGGAACTCGGGAAAAAAACAAGGTTGAATCATGATGACATCAGTGATCTTCAGGTCGGAGCTCTAGAAAGCGGCCCGAGTTCCCGACTTGCAATCCCGAGTTGGATGACCGTTCAAAACGTATTTTCCCAGTCGGAGCTCGTTTTTTTCCTGAGTTCTCAGTTGTCTTGAACTCACTGAAGTCTGATATTTCCCAGTTCCGAGTTTCCAGTTGTTTTGAGCGCGGCAGAAGTCATGCTGGATTGACAGCATGGCCAATGTTTAATGTTTATCATTTTAAGCTTGGAAAAGAGACCCTTAAACCCAGACTTGGACCACACACCCTCTCCACTGAATAGCAGGCTAGTGATTGCTTTGCAACGCTTGCAGTTAGCCACTGATTCCTTCCAAACCACTCATTGTTGAATTTGCGATTTCCAACTAGTTGTGTAATGTTTATGTCCAATGGCCGATGTGCACTGTTACGTTGTATCTATCATTTCTCTTCATTATTTCTCTTCATATGACAAGAATTAAAAAGAATTTGCCAGTAGATTGTCGACTTGATTCATGATGATGACTGCTAGCTTGCTAGCTAAGATTTTGAAAGTATGATGTTGACATGATCAGTCCAATCAAAGCTACTGTAGATACAATGTGATTTGACATCATTTTATCTGTGGCCAATGACCTTGAGCCTTCTTGTATGGGCACTTCTAATGTAATTCTATGGTATCACCCAAGGGGCTTGAATTTTCTAGCTCTACCCATAGATTTTGCGGTGACGTAGTGTCCCCATGAGTGACAGAACACTGAGCCAATCACGGCGCAACTAGAGAACATTACCAACACCTACCCTCTGTATTTTCCGCTGGCTGCCCCACCACCACAGAAAGCACTGAGCTAGGCTGAAACACCTGCATTTTGGAGCTGCCTTACTCAAGAAAGCAAAAAAGAGACCAAGTTTGATTGCGGCTTTATTAACTCCATGACATACAGTCCCAGTCAAAAGTTTGGACACACCTACTCATTCCAGGGTTTTTCTTAATTTTTTTTTACTATTTTCTACATTGTAGAATAATAGTGAAGACATCAAAACTATGAAATAACACATATGGAATCATGTAGTAACCAAAAACATGTTAAACAAATTAAAATATATGTTATATTTGAGATTCTTCAAAATAGCCACCCTATGCCTTGATGACAGCTTTGCACACTCTTGGCATTCTCTCAACCAGCTTCATGAGGTAGTCCCTTTACCTTTTGGACAGATTCCGTCACACTTCTTGCACCTCCTGACACCATTCTCCTCCACCTCGTGTGTGTTGCCACTGCATGTTCGGACACACGCCCCGTGGTCCGTCACGACATAGTTATCTGCAAGAGACAACCAATCACAGGACAGGTCAGGGGTCACCCAAAGACACCTTCACCACAATGGAGGGGGCGTTTTCTAGATAAATGAGGTGTATTAAGTGAGGTGAAATGTTCTGAAAATTGCAGAAAGGAAAGTAACAAATCGAGCACAATTTCCAATTCTACCTGACAGACAAGCATCTGTTCTTTACATTTCTATCTGGGCGCTCAGTACCTTGCACCTTTCTGAGTGTCACACCCTGGCTCTGGGGACTCTATATGTTGAGCCAGGGTGTGTATATTCTATGTGTTGTATTTCTGTGTTGGCCAGAGTGGTTCCCAATCAGAGGCAACGAGTGTCAGCTGTTGCTGGTTGTCTCTGATTGGGAGCCATATTTATAGAGGCTGTTTTCCCATAATAGTTGTGGGATCTTGTTCCAGTTGGTTTGTTCCTTTTGGTTTGTACCGTAGGACTGCACGTATCGTTTGTTGTTTTGTTCGAGTGTTTACTCTCAATAAATATAAGTATGTTTGCTCATCACGCTGCGCCTTGGTCCACTCACTCTAACGATCGTGACACTGAGCAGACCCCTGAGTGCATTTTTATTAACCCTTTGATAATGGATCATGTAGATGGACACTATTGGCCTTACGTGGGCAGGTCTTCACACAAGTGGCCCCGAAGGTATACTTGGCATTAGGGTTGAAAGCCAGCTGGTGGGTGTTGGGATTGTAGATCATGGTAGGGGGGCAGGCATCCTTACATGTGCCATCATCCTGGAAGTCTCTACAGGCCTTTGAACACAAGAACGAAAGACTACGATCACAATAAGTGTACAATATTAACATATCTGTTTTCTAATGTGGAGAAGCCCAGGAGTGGGTCGTCTGCCTTGTTGTCTTTTAGATGTGTTTCCTACGTGATTATAACTTTTGCAAATGATGAATTAATTGAAGTCAGAAGAGTCCCTCACCAGACACTCAGTGGGCCTAGGGCCTGTGCAGCCTGCAGCACAGTGTCCGTTACAGCAGTCACTGGGTTTAGGACCCCTGCACCTTCCAGAGCACTGCTCTGCACACGTCAGCTTGGTAACTGAGGAGAGATAGAGAGAGGACCAGTAAACAGAACTGAGAGGGTCTGTGGAAGAAAATGAGCTACCCACAAAATACTTTCAACATATTGACAAATAACATTTGACTACTCTCATGCTAATTATCGGGTAGAGAAGAGTGGATCCTTACAGGTTTGACAGTTCTCTGGTCCTGGTGTCCAGCAGGATCCATTGTAGCATCCAGGGTCACACTTGTCACCTGTCAGGTGAGAAAAACACTGCTTAACTTCTGAATGATCTCATTCATAGAATACTATTATAAACCAGGTAGTTTGGATGCCGATTTAATGAAATAGCATTTCAGCCGTGTGTATATCAGACAATATACCACGGGTATGATGCAAAAACACTTGATTACTGTTCTATTTATGTTGGTAACCAGTTTATAATAGCAATAAGGCACCTCGGGTGTTTGTGGTATATGACCAATATACCACGAGTAAGGGCTTTATCCAGTCCTTAGCTGTAGTATATTGGCCAATATACCACACCCCATCGGGCCTTATTGCGCAAGTGTAATACATGACAAAACCTCTCCATGCAAACCCGAAAGCTGTATCATATGGAATAATCATAATAGTTGTGCAACATACTGTACATGTATATTACAGTAGCTTCAAATTAAAAACAACCCCAGAATTATTCCGCTGAACACCATAGAGAAAAGGATTCATTACTAGTGTTTTTGTTTTTAAATGAAGCTGGCATACTTACAGTAACGGCCATAGCTCTCCAGTTTGAACTCCATACTGGGGTTGCTGGCCATGTTTACTATGTCCCACCATTGGATGGTCTCCACATTACACAGCAAAGGATTGTGGGCAATTTTCACACCTCCCTTGAGAATCTCTGTGCAAAATAGAAGGACAGATGAAGTGCCTTCAGAAAGTATTCATACCCCTTGATTTATTCCACATTTGGTTGTATTACAGCCTGAATTTAAAAAGGATTTTTTTTGTCTCAACGATCTACACACAATACCCCATAATGACAAAGTGAAAACATGTTTTTAGAATTTTTTTCTTCCATTTATTGAAAATGAAATACAGAAATATCTAATTTACATACACTACCGGTCAAAAGTTTTAGAACACCTACTCATTCAAGGGTTTTTCTTTATTTTTACAATTTTCTACAGAAATTCCACAAATTAACTTTTAAGAAGGCACACCTGTTAATTTAAATGCATTCCACGTGATTACCTCATGAAGCTGGTTGAGAGACTGCCAAGAGTGTGCAAAGCTGTCATCAAGGCAAAAGGTGGCTATTTGAAGAATCTCAAATATAACATATTTTGATTTGTTTAACACTTTTTTGGTTACTACATGATTCCATATGTGTTATTTCATAGTTTTTATGTCTTCACTATTATTCTGCAATGTAGAAAATAGTAAAAATAAAGAAAAACCCATGAATGAGTAGGTGTTCTGGTCCTCTGTACCTCAGCTGGTAGAGCACGGCGCTTGTAACGCCAAGGTAGTGGGTTCGATCCCCGGGACCACCCATACACAAAAAAAAATGTATGCACGCATGACTGTAAGTCGCTTTGGATAAAAGCGTCTGCTAAATGGCATATTATATTATATTATTATATAAAACTTTTGACCGGTAGTGTAAGTATTCACACCCCTTAGTCAATACTTAGTAGAAGTCTTTCTGGGTAAGACTATGAGAACTCCTCACCTGGATTGTGCAACATTTGTCCATGATTCTTAAAAAAATTATTCAAGCTCTGTCAAATTGGTTGTTGATCATTGCTAGACAACCATTTTCAGGTCTTGCCATAGATTTTGAAGTAGATTTAAGTCAAAATTGTAACTCAGCCACTCAGGAACATTCACTTCTTCTTGGTAAGCAACTCCAGTGTAGATTTGGCCTTGTGCTTTTGGTTATTGTCCTGCTGAAAGGTGAATTCGTCTCCCAGTGTCTGGTGGAAAGTTTTCCTCTAGGATTTTGCCTGTGCTTAGCTCCATTTGGTTTCTTTTTTATCCTGAAAAACTCAGCCACCACTATTCTTGAAAATATGGAGAGTGGTACTCAGTAATGTGTTGTATTGGATTTGCCCCAAACATAAGACTGTTTTTTGTTTTTTTTGCAGTATTACTTTAGTGCCTTGTTGCTAACAGGATGCATGTTTTGGAATATTTTTATTCTGTACAGGCTTCCTTCTTTTCACTCTGTCAATTGGTTAGTATTGTGAAGTAACTACAATGTTGTTGATCCATCATCAGTTTTCTCCTATCACATTAAACTCTGTTACTGTTTTAAAGTCACCATTGGCCTCATGGTGAAATCACTGAGCAGTTTCCTTCCTCTCCGTCAACTTAGTTAGGAAGGACACCTGTATCTTTGTAGTGACTGGGTGTATTGATACACCATCCAAAGTGTCATTAATAACTTCACCATGCTCAAAGGGATATTCAATGTCTGCTTTTTATTTATTTACCCATCTACCAATAGGTGCCCTTCTTTGCGAGGCATTGAACAACATCCCTGGTCTTTGTGGTTGAATCTGTGGTTGAAATTCACTGCTCGACTGAGGGGCCTTACAGATAATTGTATGTGTGGGGTAAAGTGTTACGCTGGCTGTCAAGTAAAATGTCAAGTAAAGTGTCACCGATAATTGTACAGTGAGGGAAAAAAGTATTTGATCCCCTGCTGATTTTGTACGTTTGCCCACTGACAAAGAAATGATCAGTCTATAATTTTAATGGTAGGTTTATTTGAACAGTGAGAGACAGAATAACAACAACAAAATCCAGAAAAATGCATGTCAAAAATTTTATAAATTGATTTGCATTTTAATGAGGGAAATAAGTATTTGACCCCCTCTCAATCAGAAAGATCCCAGGTGGCTCCCAGGTGTCTTTTATACAGGTAACGAGCTGAGATTAGGAGCACACTCTTAAAGGGAGTGCTCCTAATCTCAGCTTGTTACCTGTATAAAAGACACCTGTCCACAGAAGCAATCAATCAGATTCCAAACTCTCCACGATGGCCAAGACCAAAGAGCTCTCCAAGGATGTCAGGGACAAGATTGTAGACCTACACAAGGCTGGAATGGGCTACAAGACCATCGCCAAGGAGCTTGGTGAGAAGGTGACAACAGTTGGTGCGATTATTCGCAAATGGAAGTAACACAAAAGCACTGTCAATCTCCCTCGGCCTGGGGCTCCATGCAAGATCTCACCTCGTGGAGTTGCAATGATCATGAGAACGGTGAGGAATCAGTCCAGAACTACACGGGAGGATCTTGTCAATGATCTCAAGGCAGCTGGTACCATAGTCACCAAGAAAACAATTGGTAACACACTACGCCGTGAAGGACTGAAATCCTGCAGCGCCCACAAGGTCCCCCTGCTCAAGAAAGCACATATACATGCCCGTCTGAAGTTTGCCAGTGAACATCTGAATGATTCAGAGGAGAACTGGGTGAAAGTGTTGTGGTCAGATGAGACCAAAATCGAGCTCTTTGGCATCAACTCAACTCGCCGTGTTTGGAGGAGGAATGCTGCCTATGACCCCAAGAACACCATCCCCACCGTCAATCATGGAGGTGGAAACATTATGCTTTGGGGATGTTTTTCTGCTAAGGGGACAGGACAACTTCACCGCATCAAAGGGACGATGGACAGGGCCATGTACCGTCAAATCTTGGGTGAGAACCTCCTTCCCTCAGCCAGGGCATTGAAAATGGGTCGTGGATGGGTATTCCAGCATGACAATGACTCAAAACACACGGCCAAGGCAACAAAGGAGTGGCTCAAGAAGAAACACATTAAGGTCCTGGAGTGGCCTAGCCAGTCTCCAGACCTTAATCCCATAGAAAATCTGTGGAGGGAGCTGAAGGTTCGAGTTGCCAAACGTCAGCCTCGAAACCTTAATGACTTGGAGAAGATCTGCAAAGAGGAGTGGAACAAAATCCCTCCTGAGATGTGTGCAAACCTGGTGGCCAACTACAAGAAACGTCTGACCTCTGTGATTGCCAACAAGAGTTTTGCCACCAAGTACTAAGTCATGTTTTGCAGAGGGGTCAAATACTTATTTCCCTCATTAAAATACAAATCAATTTATAACATTTTTTACATGCGTTTTTCTGGATTTGTTTGTTGTTATTCTGTCTCTCACTGTTCAAATAAACCTACCATTAAAATTATAGACTGATCATTTCTTTGTCAGTGGGCAAACTTACAAAATCAGCAGGGGATCAAATACTTTTTTCCCTCACTGTATGTATGGGGTACATAGATGAGGTAGTCATTCAAAAATAATGTTAAACACTATTATTGCACACAGAGTGTGCAACTTATTATGTGGCTTGTTAAGCACATTTTTACTCCTGAACTTATTTAGGTTTGCCATAACAAAGGGGTTGAATACTTATTGACTCAAGAAATTTCAGCTTTTCATTTTTTTGCCAGTGACTAAAACACTCAATTTAATAAATTTTAAATTCAGGCTGTCACACAACAAAATGTGGAAAAAGTCACGGGCTGTGAATACTTTCTGAAGGCACTGAAGATATATTTGTCTGGCCTGTGCAATGGAACCAATGGCATAGACCCAAAGTTCAAACTCCAAGCTAAATCACACACACCTCAAATACTTCAAAGTACTTTAAATAACATGATATAATGTATTTGACCCACTCAGATGTGGACAGAATCCTGGATACAGTCACTGAAGTGGACCCCTAGTCACCCACTAACCTGTCAGTCCACTTAGCATCAGCTCCCTAAGACCCCGGGTGTAGTTGAGGGTCACAGAGGAGTGGTTCTTCTCGTAGTTGGACATGACAGCCAGGGCGTACTTGTTGTCGTAGAGGGAGTGTCCTCGGATCAGACGCAGGTTCTCCAGGGGGATGATGGCTGCCTTGTTGACGGCGATCAGAACATAGCCTCCAACCTCCTGAATGGACTGGAGGGCAAAACACCATAGAAATAATGAATAGAATTGCTAACAGAATGTTAAAGTTTGGTCTAGTGGTAGTGCAGCCATCTCCGGACTACGTGTTGCCCATGGAGGTAATGCCAGGTTTGCAATACCATCATTGTTCAGTTGGTGTTAGTAAAGGCACAAAGGAGAGAAAAGCTTTATTCTGACCATTACATTTACATTGACATTGTAGTCATTTAGCTGACTCTTATCCAGAGTTATTTACAGCCAGTGCATTCAACTAGGAGCTAGAAGCCATGGTAAGAAAGGTATTGAAATGGCTGATAAACTATTTTCTCTCGTCATTTTAGATCTGCGAGGGGGAGAGGAGCTAGGACAAATGGTGGATAGGAAGCCACTGCAAACAACGTGTTATAATTCAACCCTCCATCTCCTCACCTTGAGGAAGGACAGGTCGTGGTAGTCCTGGATGTAGGTGAGTTCTAGGTTCTCCAGGACCACGGTACAGTTGCTGTACATCCTCACCAGGTTGTTGTAGTGGTCGTCTACAGTCCCCAGCAGCGTCAGCTTGTTGCTGATCCCGTGACACACTGAAACCACAGGACGAGACATGTAAAGGGAAAATGTGTTTCACTATGGAAGTTTAGTTGCTCATCGTTTACATCCAATTTGGGCTTCAATGTTGGCTGTATGAGTGAGTAATTTACATAATGATTCCAACAGAATTTCACTTTTGGACGAGAGACATCATTCAGTGGGAACTGTACATTCCCAAAACAGGTTCCCACTGAACATTAACATGGAAACCCAACCTACTGTGGGCACAGTTAATCGTGTTGAGGTGCAGGTGACTGTCAGCTCTGATATACACTGAGTGTACAAAACATTACTCTACTCTACAAGGTGTCGAAAGCATTCCACAGGGAAGCTGGCCCATGTTGACTCCAATGCTTCCCACAGTTGTGTCAAGTTGGCTGGATGTCCTTTGGGTGGTGGACCATTCTTGATACACACGGGAAACTGTTGAGCGTGAAAAACACATTAACGTTACAGTTCTTGACACAAACCGGTGCGCCTGGTACCTACTACCATGCCCCGTTCAAAGGCACTTACATATTTTGTCTTGCCCATTCACCCTCTGAATGGCACACATACACAATCCACGTCTCAATTGTCTCAAGGCTTTAAAATCCTTTAACCTGTCTCCTCCCCTTCATCTACACTGATTGAAGTGGATTTAACAAGTGGCATCAATAAGGGATCATAGCTTTCACCTGGATTCACCTGGTCAGTCTATGTCATGGAAAGAGCAGGTGTCCTTAATGATATAAAAGTCTCCACAACAGGTTGGACAGGTTCCGAGGAGATGAAAGGGTTGACACATCATTAATCTTTACACGGCTGCAGGCTACAAAACAACCAAGGGGAAATGTTTACCAATCCATGGATCTCTCAGATCAGTTGTCTGATACCTATTTACTCAATTTTCAAGTGCTACTCTTCATGAGGGAGAGCCCTAGCTAGCCTGAGAGGGGTGTGTTTTGGGGAGTGGTTGTGGCTTGTACGTAGAGTTAGACAGCATGTACTAGGATATCATGAGTTGAATGAAGACACACGCACACACAGACACACACAGACACAGTTTTAAAGGCAGATGCTGTAGTCAGTGGGAGGTGAGGGAGTAGAGGGAAGTAGCAGGTTAGGGAATAGCCAAAGTTCCTGTGTAATTTATCTTGGGACCAGACAACAGGGCTCATAGCATGAGCACTGGGATGTAGCCAAACAAATAATGTAATAAGTCTGATATACTTGTGGTTCATATTAGCTGTTTATGCAGCTTGTGAGAAAGCTTTTCAGTGAGTCATGCTGTGGTTTACAGTAGACAGGCAAGTTCTTCAAGAAACCGCTTTTAACTTTAAAAAGTCACCAGCCCCTAGGCTTAGAACAAACATTATAACATTCTAAGTAAAATCATAGACCATCCTCGCTTCTTGACTAAATCAAAATATTAGTGTGTAGGTATGGCTCCCTCACCCTAACCATTAAGTACACCCCCCCCCCCCCCCCCCTTCCTGTTCCAGTATCTCCCGCCCCTCCTGTTCCAGTATCTCCCACCCCTCCTGTTCGAGTATCCCCCCTCTTGTTCTTAACCCCCCCACTCTCCTGTTCCAGAACCCCCCCCCCCCCCCCCCTTCCTGTTCCAGTATCTCACCCCCCTCGTCCACATCTGGATGCTCCACTCCTTCAATTACATTTTACATTTTAGTCATTTAGCAGACGCTCTTATCCAGAGCGACGTACAGTTAGTGAGTGCATACATTTATTTTTTATTTTTATTTATTTTTCTTCTACAATCACACCAGTGTGTTAAACTCATCCTACCTTCCCACTCTTTCAATCACACCAGTGTGTTAAACTCATCCTACCTTCCTCAAAGTCTCCCCTGCACTCTGCTGCTGCTTGTAACACACTGGCGATCTTAGATGCTCCAATTTGAATCAAATTGTTTGTGACGTATTCAAGAACACCAATATGCTGGTTTCTTCTTTTTAAAACATATTTTTCTCCATGCACCTGGAAATACACAAGTAGGTGTGCATGTGATATTTTTTCAATGACTGTAGTTTACGGTAGACTTTTAGAGCAATTACTTAAAAACCTTAAGTGGAAGAGAAATGGAGCATGAGAAGATAAATTAGACCGCTAATATGACTATGGATTCTTGTTATCTAAAGTGTGTTATCCTTTCTGGTTTAGCTCTCTCTATGTTCCTCCTGCTTTGTTTGTGAAGAACAGGTTTCAGCTGATTGTTTGACTTGGAAAGCCTCCACTGCAGGGCCATGCCAGACTGCATAGGAAGAAGTTCCTGTGTGTGTTGTACTGGGTCGGTCTATATGAGAGAGATTTTGCAATCTCTATCATTTTATTTGTTCTGTTCACCCACCCACTGTATGAGTTAATTTAGCTGACATTGCAACTACTCTACAGTGATGATGCCAACTGTGTGTTTGCATTAAGTCCAATGTTTGCTGTACGAGGCATTACAATTAATTTGTCTTAACTGGAAACATAGAACTAAAGTTTACATTCAATTTCCATATCTGATATGTTACACAGTGCAGCTGGATGACTCCCAAAGGACAAATGAGACACTAGAATAGTTTTGAGAGTGAGCAAGTTTCCTTCTGTCCAAGTTCTATGGGACCCATCACATACAGTGCCTATAGAAAGTCTACACACTCTTGAACTTGTTTTACATTTTGATGCGTTATAAAGTGGGAAAGTGTAATTTTTGGTCTGATCTACAGTGGGGGAAAAAAGTATTAATCAGCCACCAATTGTGCAAGTTCTCCCACTTAAAAAGATGAGAGAGGCCTGTAATTTACATCATAGGTACACGTCAACTATGACAGACAAATTGAGAAAAGAAAATCCAGAAAATCACATTGTAGGATTTTTAATGAATTTATTTGCAAATTATGGTGGAAAATAAGTATTTGGTCACCTACAAACAAGCAAGATTTCTGGCTCTCACAGACCTGTAACTTCTTCTTTAAGAGGCTCCTCTGTCCTCCACTCGTTAACTGTATTAATGGCACCTGTTTGAACTTGTTATCAGTATAAAAGACACCTGTCCACAACCTCAAACAGTCACACTCCAAACTCCACTATGGCCAAGACCAAAGAGCTGTCAAAGGACACCAGAAACAAAATTGTAGACCTGCACCAGGCTGGGAAGACTGAATCTGCAATAGGTAAGCAGCTTGGTTTGAAGAAATCAACTGTGGGAGCAATTATTAGGAAATGGAAGACATACAAGACCACTGATAATCTCCCTAGATCTGGGGCTCCACGCAAGATCTCACCCCGTGGGGTCAAAATGATCACAAGAACGGTGAGCAAAAATCCCAGAACCACACGGGGGGACCTAGTGAATGACCTGCAGAGAGCTGGGACCAAAGTAACAAAGCCTACCATCAGTAACACACTACGCCGCCAGGGACTCAAATCCTGCAGTGCCAGACGTGTCCCCCTGCTTAAGCCAGTACATGTCCAGGCCCGTCTGAAGTTTGCTAGAGTGCATTTGGATGATCCAGAAGAGGATTGGGAGAATGTCATATGGTCAGATGAAACCAAAATATAACTTTTTGGTAAAAACTCAACTCGTCGTGTTTGGAGAACAAAGAATGCTGAGTTGCATCCAAAGAACACCATACCTACTGTGAAGCATGGGGGTGGAAACATCATGCTTTGGGGCTGTTTTTCTGCAAAGGGACCAGGACGACTGATCCGTGTAAAGGAAATAATTAATGGGGCCATGTATCGTGAGATTGAGTGAAAACCTCCTTCCATCAGCAAGGGCATTGAAGATGAAACGTGGCTGGGTCTTTCAGCATGACAATGATCCCAAACACACCGCCCGGGCAACGAAGGAGTGGCTTCGTAAGAAGAATTTCAAGGTCCTGGAGTGGCCTAGCCAGTCTCCAGATCTCAACCCCATAGAAAATCTTTGGAGGGAGTTGAAAGTCCGTGTTGCCCAGCGACAGCCCCAAAACATCACTGCTCTAGAGGAGATCTGCATGGAGGAATGGGCCAAAATACCAGCAACAGTGTGTGAAAACCTTGTGAAGACTTACAGAAAACGTTTGACCTGTGTCATTGCCAACAAAGGCTATATAACAAAGTATTGAGAAACTTTTGTTATTGACCAAATACTTATTTTCCACCATCATTTGCAAATAAATTCATAAAAAATCCTACAATGTGATTTTCTGGATTTTTTTTCTCATTTTGTCTGTCATAGTTGACGTGTACCTATGATGAAAATTACAGGCCTCTCTCATCTTTTTAAGTGGGAGAACTTGCACAATTGGTGGCTGACTAAATACTTTTTTCCCCCACTGTACACAAAATACTCCATAATGTAAAAGTGAAGAAGAAAAAAAAGAAATCTATATATATTTTTAAATACACATTAAATAACTAAAATATAGTCATTGCATATGTATTCACCCCCATTTGTTTAGGCAAGCCTAAATTAGTTCAGAAGTAGCATTTGGCTTAACAAATCACATAAGTCTTTGTGAAATAAGATGGGTTAACATGATTGTTTAATGACTACCCCTTCGTCTGTCCCACATACATACAAAAATCTGTGTGGCAGGTAGCTTAGTGGTTAAGAGCGTTGTGCCAGTAACCGAAAGGTCGCTGGTTCTAATCCCAGAGTCGACTAGGTGAAAAATCTGTCGATGTGCCCTTGAGCAAGGCACTTAACCCTAATTGCTCCTGTAAGTCGCTCTGGATAAGAGCGTCTGCTAAATATGTAAAAGAAAACATCTATAAGGTCCCTCAGTCAGGTATTTAATTTCAAGCACATATTCAACAAAGACCAGGGAGCTTTTCCAAGCCTCATAAAGAAGGGCAGTGATGGGTAACAATAACAAATCAGACATTGAATATATCTTTAAGCATGGTCAAGTTAATAATTATGCTGTGGATGAAATTATGCTATCCATTAAACCAACCAGACACATCAAAAATGCCGTCATCCTTCTGAACTGAGCTGTAGGACAGGAAGGAAACTGCTTAGGGCTGTCACCATGGTGATTTTAAAACAGTTCAATGGCTGTGATGGGAGAAAGCTGAGGGTGGATCAACAACATTGTAGTGACGCCACAATAATAACCTAAATGACAGAGTGAAAAGAAGAATACAAATATACAGAATACATTTCTTAAAAATAATAATGGGCAAATATTGCACAATACAGGTGTGCAAAGCTCTTATGAGACTTACCCAAGAAGACTCACAGCTGTAATCGCTGCGAAATATGTTTCTTACATGTATTGACTCAGGGGGGTGAATACTTATCTAATCAACGTATATTAGTGTTTTATTTTTCATTCATCTTTAAAAAATGAAAATGAGTTTTTTATTTTTCATTAGTCTTTCATCCACTTTGACAGACTATTTTGTGTAGATCGTTGACAATTATTGTATTTTTTAAATCAATTTCAATCCCACTTTGTAACACAATAAAATGTGAAGAAATCCAAGAAGGGGGGGGGGGGCTGTAGACTTTATCTTCACTGCCAGAAGCCCTCTGTGTGAGAAGATGTGTTGCAATTGTAAGGCTGCAAAACTTTTTAAACAAAACATTTCTCTATATATTTCTACTTGAATAGCCTCAATAGAAATTCGAGCAACAGTTGACTGTCATATAAGTGCTGTGCTACTATTGGTAGCAGAGTGGGAGCGCAAGACAAACTATAAGTTATACTTTCCATTCGTATACAGTCCACAGATGACCTATATCCTCCTCCAGAGCTCTCATCTGCCCACTCCTGTGCTCCTGCCTCTCCCCTCCCTCCTCACAGAGAAGTGTGGAATTCCCTGAGTCTGTGCCATGTATCCTCTGGGCAGTGGTAGAGCGGGAGGGAAGGAGTGAGAGGACACTGATGGACACTCTCTTTTACAGAAATACGTAGTCGCAGTCATTCATTCACACAGGAAATGGATTGGCCTGCCCACTCACCACTGCTGTCGCTTTAAACAGTCTCTCAGACTGCTGGCTGAAGGAGGGAGGAGGAAGAATGAAAGGAATGGCCCTTTCTGTTTCATTCATTGCTACTGCTGAAAATGTCCTATCTTGCTGAATTACCCTCAATCCTGCTGTCTAAATGACTAAGGGCATCTTGAACATCTCTCTTTTTTTAATTGTATATGTAAGTACAAACAACAAAGCAAAAATGAAAGACAAATTAACAGAAACAACACAACACAAAAACAACACAACCACCATACTTGATACATACCACGACATGCCCACACCTGTGGTATGTATCAAGCTAAGGGCATCTTAACTGAAGTCTTCCATTGACAACAAGTCTGAGTTGCACATGCATATCGCAACTCTGAATCGGGCCCTAAGAGAATGACAGTAGGACTAGTAGGATATTGATGATAACAACACTTCTTCTTGTGTTGTACCACGAACCTGGTGGTTGGATAGCTTTGGTGGTCCTAACTTGAAGATGCAAGTAGGCTGTATATTACTGTAACAGTGGTCATAGTGTATGATACATTCTGCCCTTCAGCTCCATGGTGTTAAGCTATTATCACCTACTCCAGTAGACTAGGGTTGCCTTACTGCACCGAACTATCTCATTTAATAATAAGAGAATGCTTGACCCCGTCTCCTGCCACACTATCCCCTAACCTAATCTAATAGAAATAGCCTCAATTGCCCTGCTGCAACTCTGGACGGCGTGCCTTAAGAATTACATTAAGGGTCTATAATTTGCACCTACTGACTTTCAACACTAGTGAAGGTCTAATCGGCACCCACCGAATGACTTTAATACTAATGGCCTAATCTGTGTCGAGTGAATTTAATTCGATCAAATCTTTAAAATACTTTAGCTGAGTTTGATTGTGCTTGCCTGGCGCAATGGAACCAATGGAATAGTCCCAAATCTCTTATCTGCAGAGGGCCGGTATGGGTGCATGCTTTCGCTCCAGTCAAAGCAGTAACACACCTGATACAACAAATCTGTTAAATAGTCTTTAAGAAACTGAATTAGCTGAATCAGCTCTGTGACTGTTTGGTTGGAGCAAAATCCTGCTCCACCCTGGCCTGAGTGCATGTACTTGCCTATCTGACAGTTTGAAACTGAAAAAGGAATACCTGAGATGTGGGATCTGACTGAACAAGCCGCGGTTTCCCTCACATTCTTTAGTGGCATGGGTTTCTACATTCACTTTTACAGTGATAGATTACTAGATATTGCATAATTTCACATCACCCAGACCATAACATCAGTGTGTAGGTCTAGGCCAATCTGAGTAAATAAATGCTATGTTGACTTAACACCGTGGGCATTAGACATTTTTTATTTATTTATTTATTTAACCAGGTAAGCCAGTTGAGAACAGGTTCTCATTTACAACTGCGACCTGGCCAAGATAAAGCAAAGTAGTGCAATAAAAACAACACAGAGTTACATATGGGGTAAAAAAAAACATAAAGTCAGAAATACAACAGAAAATATATATACAGTGTGTGCAAATGTAGCAAGTTATGGAGGTAAGGCAATAAATAGGCTATAGTGCAGAATAATTACAATAGTATTAACACTGGAATGCTAGATGTGCAAGAGATGATGTGCAAATAGAGATACTGGGGTGCAAAAGAGCAAAATAAATAACAATATAGGGATGAGGTAGTTGGGTGGGCTAGTTTCAGATGGGCTGTGTACAGGTGCAGTGATCGGTAAGGTGCTCTGACAACTGATGCTTAAAGTTATTGAGGGAGATAAGAGTCTCCAGCTTCAGAGATTTTTGCAATTCGTTCCAGTCATTGGCAGCAGAGAACTGGAAGGAATGGCGGCCAAAGGAGGTGTTGGCTTTGGGAATGACCAGTGAGATATACCTGCTGGAGCGCAGACTACGGGTGGGTGCTGCTATGGTGACCAATGAGCTAAGATAAGGCGGGGATTTGCCTAGCAGTGATTTATAGATGGCCTGGAGCCAGTGGGTTTGACGACGAACATGTAGTGAGGACCAGCCAACAAGAGCGTACAGGTCACAGTGGTGGGTAGTGTATGGGGCTTTGGAGACAAAACGGATGGCACTGTGATAGACTACATCCAATTTGCTGAGTAGAGTGTTGGAGGCTATTTTGTAAATGACATCGCCGAAGTCAAGGATCGGTAGGATAGTCAGTTTTACGAGGGCATGTTTGGCAGCATGAGTGAAGGAGGCTTTGTTGTGAAATAGGAAGCCGATTCTAGATTTAACTTTGGATTGGAGATTCTTTATGTGAGTCTGGAAGTTGAGTTTACAGTCTAACCAGACACCTAGATATTTGTAGTTGTCCACATACTCTAGGTCAGACCCGTCGAGAGTGGTGATTCTAGTCGGGTGGGCGGGTGCTAGCAGCGTTCGATTGAAAAGCATGCATTTAGTTTTACTAGTGTTTAAGAGCAGTTGAAGGCTACTGAAGGATTGTTGTATGGCATTGAAGCTCGTTTGGAGGTTTGTTAACACAGTGTCCAATGAAGGGCCAGATGTATACAAAATGGTGTCGTCTGCGTAGAGGTGGATCTGAGAGTCACCAGCAGCAAGAGCGACATCATTGATATACACGGAGAAAAGTGTCGGCCCAAGAATTGAACCCTGTGGCACCCCCATAGAGACTGCCATAGGTCCAGACAACAGGCCCTCCGATTTGACACACTGAACTCTATCTGAGAAGTAGTTGGTGAACCAGGCGAGGCAGTCATTTGAGAAACCAAGGCTATTTAGTCTGCCAATAAGAATGCGGTGGTTGACAGAGTCGAAAGCCTTGGCCAGGTCGATGAAGACGGCTGCACAGTACTGTCTATTATCAATCGTGGTTATAATATCGTTTAGGACCTTGAGCGTGGCTGAAGTGCACCCGTGACCAGCTCGGAAACCGGATTGCATAGCGGAGAAGGTACGGTGGTATTCGAAATGGTCGATGATCTGTTTGTTAACTTGGCTTTCAAATACTTTCGAAAGGCAGGGCAGGATGGATATAGGTCTGTAGCAGTTTGGATCTAGAGTGTCACCCCCTTTGAAGAGGGGGATGACCGCGGCAGCTTTCCAATCTCTGGGGATCTCAGACGTTATGAAAGAGAGGTTGAACAGACTAGTAATAGGGGTTGCGACAATTTCGGCGGCTAGTTTTAGAAAGAAAGGGTCCAGATTGTCTAGCCCAGCTGATTTGTAGGGGTCCAGATTTTGCAGCGCTTTCAAAACATCAGCTGTCTGAATTTGTGTGAAGGAGAAGCGGGGGGGGGCATGGGCAAGTTGCAGCAGAGGGTGCAGAGTTGGTGGCCGGGTTAGTGGTAGCCAGATGGAAAGCATGGCCAGCTGTAGCAAAATGCTTGTTGAAATTCTCGATTATTGTAGATTTATCGGTGGTGATAGTGTTTCCTAGCCTCAGTGCAGTGGGCAGCTGGGAGGAAGTGCTCTTATTCTCCATGGACTTTACAGTGTCCCAAAACTTTTTGGAGTTAGTGCTACAGGATGCAAATTTCTGTTTGAAAAAGTTAGCCTTTGCTTTCCTGACTGCTTGTGTATATTGGTTCCTAACTTCCCTGAAAAGTTGCATATCGCGGGGGCTATTTGATGCTAATGCTGTACGCCACAGGATGTTTTTGTGCTGGTCAAGGGCAGTCAAGTCTGAGGAGAACCAGGGGCTATATCGGTTCTTAGTTCTGTATTTTTTGAATGGGGCATGTTTATTTAAGATTGAGAGGAAATTACTTTTAAGGAACAACCAGGCATCCTCTACTGACGGAATGAGATCTATATCCATCCAGGATACCTGGGCCAGGTCAATTAGGAAGGCCTCCTCGCTAAAGTGTTTTAGGGAGCGTTTGACAGTGATGAGGGGTGGTCGTTTGACCGCGGACCCGTTACGGACGCAGGCAATAAGGCAGTGATCGCTGAGATCCTGGTTGAAGACAGCTGAGGTGTATTTAGAGGGTATGTTAGTCAGGATGATATCTATGAGGGTACCCATGTTTAAGGATTTAGGGTTGTACCTGGTAGGTTCGTTGATAATTTGCGTGAGGTTGAGGGCATCTAGCTTGGATTGTAGGATGGCTGGGGTATTAAGCATATCCCAATTTAGGTCACCAAGCAGTACAAACTCAGAGGATAAATGGGGGGCAATCAATTCACATATGGTGTCCAGGGCACAGCTGGGGGCTGAGGGGGGTCTGTAGCAAGCGGCAACAGTGAGAGACTTATTTCTGGAAAGGTGGATTTTTAGAAGTAGAAGCTCAAACTGTTTGGGCACAGACCTGGATAGTATGATAGAGCTCTGCAGGCTATCTCTACAGTAGATTGCAACTCCACCCCCTTTGGCAGTTCTATCTAGACGGAAAATGTTATAGTTGGGGATGGAAATTTCAGAATTTTTGGTGGCCTTCCTGAGCCAGGATTCAGACACTGCTAGAACATCAGGGTTGGCAGAGTGTGCTAACGCAGTGAATAACTCAAACTTAGGAAGTAGACTTCTGATATTTATGTGCAAGAAACCAAGACTTTTGCGATTACAGAAGTCATCAAATGATAGCTCCTGAGGAGTAGGAGTGATACTGGGGGCTACAGGGCCTGGGTTAGCCTCTACATCACCAGAGGAACAGAGGAGGACTAGAATAAGGATACGGCTAAAGGCTTTAAGAACTGGTCTTCTAGTGCGTTGGGTACATAGAATAAAGGGGGCAGATTTCCGGGTGTTATAGAAAAGATTCAGGGCATTATGTACAGACAAGGATATGGAAGGATATGAGTAAAGTGGAGGTAAACCTAAGCGTTGGGTAACAATGAAAGAGATAGTATCTCTAGAGGCATCAATTGAGTCGGTCTCTGAGTGTATGGGGGGAGGGACAAAGGAGCTAACTAAGGCAGGTTTAGCTAGGCTGGGGGGTCTACAGTGATATAGTACAATTAGAAATAACCGAAACAACAATAAACTAACCATGTTTGGGCTGAGGCTAAACATAAACAGGATGTAGTACCGTAAAAAGGAACAGTCCAGCAGATATCAGCTGTATAGCTGAGTTATCATAAGGTCCGGTGGTGAAGCGCTAGTGAGTAAGAGGCCACGGCTAGCGTGTGCTACGTCCGTTTTGTTGTAGCCAGCTGGTAGCGATGAATCCGGAGTTAAAGGTCCAGTGATTCAGTGATTTCGGCGGAAAAACTGATATGTTCTGGGTCGATAACGCGCTGTGCAGACTGGCCGAATATCCGGTGATCAATGTCCAGTGATTAAAAAATTAATCCCGCGGAAAAAAATCAAATATTCTGGGTGAAACACCGCTAGCTGTGGCTAATAGCAAGTAGCTAGTTCAGTAGCTAGTTCAGTTTAGTGAGTAAGAGGCCACGGATAACGTGTGCTATATCAGCCCGCAGATACATAACGTACACACCATAATCAGCATTTACCTTCCCAAGGTTGGTTACAGAGAGATTTAAAAGACACTTGATCATTTCCACTGTGAACCTGGATGACCGGTTATGGAGCAATTGCTGATGCAAATGTATGTGGTATTGAGGTGAACCCATTCTATTGGTGGTATACATTTATTCTAAGGAAAGTGCATGATAGCCATTAGACACCCCTCATTGACTCAATAATATAGTTAATGTCATTCAATTTCTGCTAAATTATTTTTTTTGGTATTTTATTAGGATCCCCATTAGCTGTTGCGAAAGCCGTAGCTACTCTTCCTGGGGTCCACACAGAACATGAAACATTACATAATACAGAACATTAATAGACAAGAACAGCTCAAGGACAGAACTACATACATTTAAAAATGGCACACATAGCCTACATATCAATACATACACACAAAATATCTAGGTCAAATAGGGGAGAGGCGTTGTGCCGTGAGGTGTTGCTTTATCTGTTTTTTTAAACCAGGTTTGCTGTCATTTGAGGAACATGAGATGGAATGGAGTTCCATGCAATAATGGCTCTATATAATACTGTAAGCTTTCTTGAATTTGTTCTGGATTTGGGGACTATGAAAAGACCCCTGATGGCATGTCTGGTGGGGTAAGTGTATGTGTTAGAGCTGTGTGTAAGTTGACTATGCAAACAATTTGTAATTTTCAACACATTGTTTCTTATAAAAATAAGTGATGCAGTCAGTCTCTCCTCAACTCTTAGCCAAGAGAGACTGGGATGCATAGTATTTATATCAGCCCTCTGATTACAATGAAGAGCAAGACATGCCACTCTGTTCTGGGCCAGCTGCAGCTTAACTAGGTCTTTCTCAGCAGCGCTTGACCACATGGCTGGACAATAATCAAGATAAGATAAAACTAGAGACTGCAGGATTTGCTTTGTGGAGTGTGGTGTCAAAAAAGCAGAACATCTCTTTATTACGGACAGACCTCTTCCCATCTTTACAACCATTGAATGTACAGTTGAAGTCGGAAGTTTACATACACCTTAGCCAACTACATTTAAACTCAGTTTTTCACAATTCCTGACATTTAATCCTAGTAAAAAATCCCTGTTTTAGGTCAGTTAGGATCACCACTTTATTTTAAGAATGTGAAATGTCAGAATAATAGTAGAGAGAATGATTTATTTAAGCTTTTATTTCTTTCATCACATTCCCAGTGGGTCAGAAGTTTACATACACTCAATTAGTATTTGGTAGCACTGCCTTTAAATTGTTTAACTTGGATCAAACGTTTCGGGTAGCCTTCCACAAGCTTCCCACAATAAGTTGGGTGAATTTTGGCCCATTCCTCCTGACAGAGCTGGTGTAACTGAGTCAGGTTTGTAGGCCTCCTTGCTCGCACATGCTTTTTCAGTTCTGCCCACACATTTTCTATAGGATTGAGGTCAGGGCTTTGTGATGGCCACTCCAATTCCTTGACTTTGTTGTCCTTAAGCCATTTTGCCACAACTTTGGAAGTATGCTTGGGGTCATTGTCCATTTGGAAGACCCATTTGCGACCAAGCTTTAACTTCCTGACTGATGTCTTGAGATGTTGCTTCAATATATCCACATAATTTTCCTTCCTCATGATGCCATCTATTTTGTGAAGTGCACCAGTCCCTCCTGCAGCAAAGCACCCCCACAGCATGATGCTGCCACCCCAGTGCTTCACAGTTGGGATGTTGTTCTTCGGCTTGCAAGCACCCCCTTTTTCCTACAAACATAACGATGGTCATTATGGCCAAACAGTTGTATTTTTGTTTCATCAGACTAGAGGACATTTCTCCAAAAAGTACGATCTTTGTCCCCATGTGCAGTTGAAAACCGTAGTCTGGCTTTTTTATGGCGGTTTTGGACCAGTGGCTTTTTCCTTGCTGAGCGGCCTTTCAGGTTATGTCGATATAGGACTCATTTTACTGTGGATATAGATACTTTTGTACCTGTTTCCTCCAGCATCTTCACAGGGTCCTTTGCTGTTGTTCTGGGATTGATTTGCACTTTTCGCACCAAAGTACGTTCATCTCTAGGAGACAGAACGTGTCTCCTTCCTGAGCGGTATGACGGCTGCGTGGTCCCATGGTGTTTATACTTGCGTACTATTGTTTGTACAGATGAACGTGGTACCTTCAGGCGTTTGGAAATTGCTCCCAAGGATGAACCAGACTTGTGGAGGTCTACAACTTTTTTTCTGAGGTCTTGGCTGATTTCTTTTGATTTTCCCATGATGTCAAGCAAAAAGGCACTGAGTTTGAAGGTAGGCCTTGAAATACATCCACAGGTACACCTCCAATTGACTCAAATGATGTCAATTAGCCTATCAGAAGCTTCTAAACCCATGACATCATTTTCTGGAATTTTCCAAGCTGTTTAAAGGCACAGTCAACTTAGTGTATGTAAACTTCTCACCCACTGGAATTGTGATACAGTGAATTATAAGTGAAATAATCTGTCTGTAAACAATTGTTGGAAAAATTACTTGTGTCATGCACAAAGTAGATGTCCTAACCGACTTGCCGAAACTATAGTTTGTTAACAAGACATTTGTGGAGTGGTCGAAAAATGAGTTTTAATGACTCCAACCTAAGTGTATGTAAACTTCCGACTTCAACTGTATATGTTTTGATCATGACAGTTTCCAATCTAAGGTAACACCAAGTAATTTAGTCTCCTCAACTTGTTCAACAGCCACAATATTCATTACCAGATTCAGCTGAGGTCTAGAGCTTAGGGAATGATTTGTCCCAAATACAACGCTCTTACTTTTAGAAATGTTCAGGACCAGTTTATTTCTGGCCACCCTTTCCAAAACTGACTGCAACTCCTTGTTAAGGGTTTCAGTGACTTAATTAGCTGTGGTTGCTGACACGTACAGTGGGGAAATTGTGCAAGTTCTCCCACTTAAAAAGATGAGAGAGGCCTGTAATTTTCATCATAGGTACACGTCAACTATGACAGACAAATTGAGGGAAAAAAATCCAGAAAATCACATTGTAGGATTTTTTATGAATTTATTTGCAAATTATGGTGGAAAATAAGTATTTGGTCACCTACAAACAAGCAAGATTTCTGGCTCTCACAGACCTGTAACTTCTTCTTTAAGAGGCTCCTCTGTCCTCCACTCGTTACCTGTATTAATGG
This sequence comes from Coregonus lavaretus, assembly GCF_964263955.1. Classification (NCBI taxonomy): domain Eukaryota; kingdom Metazoa; phylum Chordata; class Actinopteri; order Salmoniformes; family Salmonidae; genus Coregonus; species Coregonus lavaretus. The sequence goes on from NC_140021.1 coordinate 7,556,914, forward strand.
CACCTGTTTGAACTTGTTATCAGTATAAAAGACACCTGTCCACAACCTCAACCAGTCACACTCCAAACTTCACTATGGCCAAGACCAAAGAGCTGTCAAAGGACACCAGTAACAAAATTGTAGACCTGCACCAGGCTGGGAAGACTGAATCTGCAATAGGTAAGCAGCTTGGTTTGAAGAAATCAACTGTGGGAGCAATTATTAGGAAATGGAAGACATACAAGACCACTGATAATCTCCCTCGATCTGGGGCTCCACGCAAGATCTCACCCCGTGGAGTCCAAATGATCACAAGAATGGTGAGCAAAAATCCCAGAACCACACGGGGGGACCTAGTGAATGACCTGCAGAGAGCTGGGACCAAAGTAACAAAGCCTACCATCAGTAACACACTACGCCGCCAGGGACTCAAATCCTGCAGTGCCAGACGTGTCCCCCTGCTTAAGCCAGTACATGTCCAGGCCCGTCTGAAGTTTGCTAGAGTGCATTTGGATGATCCAGAAGAGGATTGGGAGAATGTCATATGGTCAGATGAAACCAAAATATAACTTTTTGGTAAAAACTCAACTCGTCGTGTTTGGAGAACAAAGAATGCTGAGTTGCATCCAAAGAACACCATACCTACTGTGAAGCATGGGGGTGGAAACATCATGTTTTGGGGCTGTTTTTCTGCAAAGGGACCAGGACGACTGATCCGTGTAAAGGAAAGAATTAATGGGGCCAAGTATCGTGAGATTTTGAGTGAAAACCTCCTTCCATCAGCAAGGGCATTGAAGATGAAACGTGGCTGGGTCTTTCAGCATGACAATGATCCCAAACACACCGCCCGGGCAACGAAGGAGTGGCTTCGTAAGAAGCATTTCAAGGTCCTGGAGTGGCCTAGCCAGTCTCCAGATCTCAACCCCATAGAAAATCTTTGGAGGGAGTTGAAAGTCCGTGTTGCGCAGCGACAGCCTCAAAACATCACTGCTCTAGAGGAGATCTGCATGGAGGAATGGGCCAAAATACCAGCAACAGTGTGTGAAAACCTTGTGAAGACTTACAGAAAACGTTTGACCTGTGTCATTGCCAACAAAGGGTATATAACAAAGTATTGAGAAACTTTTGTTATTGACCAAATACTTATTTTCCACCATAATTTGCAAATAAATTCATTAAAAATCCTACAATGTGATTTTCTGGATTTTTTTTTCTAATTTTGTCTGTCATAGTTGACGTGTACCTATGATGAAAATTACAGGCCTCTCTCATCTTTTTAAGTGGGAGAACTTGCACAATTGGTGGCTGACTAAATACTTTTTTCCCCCACTGTATATGGTTGAATCATCAGCATACATGGACACACAGGCTTTATTTAATGCCAGTGGCATGTCATTGGTAAAAATAGAAAAAAGTAGAGGGCCTAGAGAACTGCCCTGCGGTACACCACACCCTACATGTTTGACATTAGAGAAGCTTCCATGAAAGAAAACCCTCTGAGTTCTATTAGATAGATAGCTCTGAATCCACAATATGGCAGAGGTTGAAAAGCCATAAAACATACGTTTTCTCAACAACAGGTTATGGTCAATAATATATTCTTATTGTCCATTTCTTTCAACCAATCATCATTTATTTATGTCAGTGCAGTACATGTTGAGTGCCCTTCTCTATAAGCATGCTGAAAGTCGGTTGTCAATTTGTTTACAGAGAAACAGCATTGTGTTTGGTCAAACAGAGAGCTGGCATACTAGCTGATTGGTCTGCTGTTAGAACCAGTATAGGCCGCTTTACCACTCTTGGCTAGCGGAATTACTTTGGCTTCCCTCCAGGCCTGAGGACAAACACCTTCCTCTAGACACAGATTAAAGATATGACAGATAGGAGTGGCCATGGAAAGCTACTGAGGATGGTAGCTGACTCTATCTACAGTATGTTGTCAATGCCAGGAGGTTCGTCATTATTGATCGATAACAATCATTTTTCCACCTGTCCCACGCTAACTTTACAAAATTCTAACTTACAATGCTTTTCTTTCATTATTAGTTTTTTTATGCATGAATACGATGGCTCACTGTTCGTTGTTGGCATTTCCTGCTTCAGTTTGCCCACTTTGCCAATGAAGTAATCACTTGACAACTATCAGCCTGGGCCTGTCACCTGGGCCGGTGGTGGGTTTTCCAGTCCTGTGGGCGCGCTCCAACTCAATCTTCCTGTGGTCCATCTTCAGTTTCTCCAAGATCATTTCCCTCACTTTGTCCTCAGACTCCATCAAGGTCTCATGTGGAGATTCTACAATTCCGTCTACAACAATGTTGTTCCGCCTTGATTGTCCCTCAAGATAATCAGATTTCTCTGTCATTGTTATCATGAATTCACACACAGAACTGATGTCCTCGCTCAATGACTTACAGATTGTTGTCATCTTGCCGTTTTCCTGTTTAACCTCATCGAGCTGACCCTGGGAGAACTGCAAACTGTTCTTCGGGTCCTGGACCTCTCTGGTCAGGTCGTCCATTATTTTATTAGTTGACTCCACCAGTATTTGGACACAACACTTGAAGCTATTTTCTTGTTGTTGTAACAACTGCTTGTAGAACTATTTTTGTTTGTTTAAAAGATCCTTCACGTGTGATAGAGAGACACCACTGTCCTCGACAACGGTATTCCCGCCGGCTTTGGTCTTTGTCATGGTAGCAATGTAGGCTATGCTTTTACACCCCGCAATTCCAGACAGGGCAGCAACAAACAGCAGGGATCTAGACAGCCACAAGCCCAGGACAATCCGCGGTCCCAGCCACAAGGGCTAACCGCGTCACGGGCTGCATTCAAGCCCTCAAGGAAACCCTGCTAGCTTGATAGGCAGCTAACAGTGGCAGATAGGCTAGCTGCTACACCAAGCAGCTCATCATCAGACCCTCGGTCTGCAGGATCCCTGGACAGAGAGCAGCGGTCCCAGCAACTGATGCCAACCGCGTCACGGGATCCAAAATCAAAAGGTAGCTAGTTAGTAACCAGACTTTTCCAATATAAACACTTTTTCAGACACTTTCAAAACAACAAACTGAGCGCTGCCTCATTCCGCGTTCAACAGCTGACCTCAATTTAATCACTTCTCAAGTGCTAGTTTTACTGTAGGTTAATCGGTGGGTCTGCTAAGGAGAATGGGCCGATAGCTTATCTGTCTCTGGTACAATACCGTTAGGGGAAACCACCCTGCTGAGTGAGAATGCACAACAGACCTGGGTTCAAATAGTGCTTAAAATCGTTCAAATCTTTTGAGTGTTTGCTTGAACCTGCCTTGAGAGCCAGATGGGTGGTGTTTGCACTTTTGGGACTATTCCATTGGTTCAGTTGTGCCAAGCATTCTCAATCAAGCCAAGCTAAAAGTATTTAAAATATTTTTTACACTATTAGAACCCAGGTCTGGTGCAGTGTGGACAGTGTATGAAAGGTGTTGTAGGGATCCGTTTAATTGTTTTGCATAAACAATCCCACGAGGCACTCATATAAATATGCTGTGGACTGATAAAAATCCAACTCTTTCTCCCCTAAAGGCCGCCGAGAAAAGCGTAAAAATCTCTGCGGCAGGCAACGGACTGCATTTGAAGCAGCAGCACACGGCTCAGTTAATTGGCCAACAGATTTATCCCGTGTTCCCCTGTCAAGGCCAGAGAACTTTCTGTTGTTTACCCTCTTTCAAAAGGCTGTCGACCCAGTTCACTGTGTTTTGCAATTCAACCCTTGGCTTTATCTTTAAACCTCTTTTTCTTTCACCGTGTTCTTTATATATCACTCTCTCTGCTTTCTCAGTCTCTTTCCATCTCTACTCTTTCTGTCTTTCTCCCTCTCTCTCTATGTGCTCTCTTTCTCAGCCCCACACCCCCTTGCACTTTCTAGTCAATGCTTTTCTCTCATTATTGTGTCTACTGTGGGAACGTGGTATCGGCAAGAATAGAGGGTGGTACCGATTCCGAATCTCTTTTTAGAGTATTACAATCTGTTGAATTATAGGGGTGTGTTTGGCTAGCTTGGGTGCCAGTCTGTTTTGGCTTTAGGTAACTAGTTGTTGTCTTGCATTGGCAAGGCATTGATATGGCTAACGTTGTTGAATGCAGAAACAGTTAAGTGCCCTGGCTAGTGTCTGGCAAGCATCCAAGTAAAACCAAAGTGAACATGTTAGTGTGCATAGGCCTACATAGCAGGCTACTCTTTTCTTAATTAAATAATCAGGAGAAATCGTATTCCTGTGACGCTATTTTGACTTAATTACAATAATCAGTTTTAAAGCATAATCTATAACTTGCCCCTCTACCGTTCAACTGCATTCCTCTAAAGCCAAAGATGGATGTACCAATCCCGGATTATCTCTGTAATGGGAACGAACTTCGATTCTGTAAAGTTGCATGACTATTGTCCCAACGCACAAAGCATGCATAAACACAAATGAATCGGTCGTTTCCCGCAAGAAAAGGCAACTTTCTTTTTCATATTTTTTATTATTTTATGTTTTTCTAGGGGGTAGATCAGCTTTAATATAGCAGATAGATTGTAACTTCCATCAATGTAATTATCTGCATCACTTCCAATCCCTCATACAGTGGGGGAAAAAAAGTATTTAGTCAGCCACCAATTGTGCAAGTTCTCCCACTTAAAAAAGATGAGAGAGGCCTGTAATTTTCATCATAGGTACACGTCAACTATGACAGACAAAATGAGGGAAAAAAATCCAGAAAATCACATTGTAGGATTTTTAATGAATTTATTTGCAAATTATGGTGGAAAATAAGTATTTGGTCAATAACAAAAGTTTCTCAATACTTTGTTATATAGTCTTTGTTGGCAATGACACAGGTCAAATGTTTTCTGTAAGTCTTCACAAGGTTTTCACACACTGTTGCTGGTATTTTGGCCCATTCCTCCATGCAGATCTCCTCTAGAGCAGTGATGTTTTGAGGCTGTCGCTGGGCAACACGGACTTTCAACTCACTCCAAAGATTTTCTATGGGGTTGAGATCTGGAGACTGGCTAGGCCACTCCAGGACCTTGAAATGCTTCTTACGAAGCCACTCCTTCGTTGCCCGGGCGGTGTGTTTGGGATCATTGTCATGCTGAAAGACCCAGCCACGTTTCATCTTCAATGCCCTTGCTGATGGAAGGAGGTTTTCACTCAAAATCTCACGATACATGGCCCCATTCATTCTTTCCTTTACACGGATCAGTCGTCCTGGTCCCTTTGCAGAAAAACAGCCCCAAAGCATGATGTTTCCACCCCCATGCTTCACAGTAGGTATGGTGTTCTTTGGATGCAACTCAGCATTCTTTGTCCTCCAAACACGACGAGTTGAGTTTTTACAAAAAAGTTCTATTTTGGTTTCATCTGACCATATGACATTCTCCCAATCCTCTTCTGGATCATCCAAATGCACTCTAGCAAACTTCAGATGGGCCTGGACATGTACTGGCTTAAGCAGGGGGACACGTCTTGCACTGCAGGATTTGAGTCCCTGGCGGCGTAGTGTGTTACTGATGGTAGGCTTTGTTACTTTGGTCCCAGCTCTCTGCAGGTCATTCACTAGGTCCCCCCGTGTGGTTCTGGGATTTTTGCTCACTGTTCTTGTGATCATTTTGACCCCACGGGGTGAGATCTTGCGTGGAGCCCCAGATCGAGGGAGATTATCAGTGGTCTTGTATGTCTTCCATTTCCTAATAATTGCTCCCACAGTTGATTTCTTCAAACCAAGCTGCTTACCTATTGCAGATTCAGTCTTCCCAGCCTGGTGCAGGTCTACAATTTTGTTTCTGGTGTCCTTTGACAGCTCTTTGGTCTTGGCCATAGTGGAGTTTGGAGTGTGACTGTTTGAGGTTGTGGACAGGTGTCTTTTATACTGATAACAAGTTCAAACTGGTACCATTAATACAGTTAACGAGTGGAGGACAGAGGAGCCTCTTAAAGAAGAAGTTACAGGTCTGTGAGAGCCAGAAATCTTGCTTGTTTGTAGGTGACCAAATACTTATTTTCCACCATAATTTGCAAATAAATTCATTAAAAATCCTACAATGTGATTTTCTGGATTTTCTTTTCTCAATTTGTCTGTCATAGTTGACGTGTACCTATGATGAAAATTACAGGCCTCTCTCATCTTTTTAAGTGGGAGAACTTGCACAATTGGTGGCTGACTAAATACTTTTTTTCCCCACTGTATATATATATATATACACACATACATATATACATACATACATACATACATATCCTTTAAAAATATATATATTTCCCTTTATTACTTTCCAACCCCACCATCCCCTCCCTAATTGGAGTAAACTAGTGAACAACAATGCTTAGGCCTCTACTTCATGCTTATACATTTTAGTCATTTAGCAGACGCTCTTATCCAGAGCATAAATTTTTTACAAATTATTTTTCATACTGGCCCCCCGTGGGAAACGAGCCCACATCCCTGCCGGCCAAACCCTCCCCTACCTTGGACCAATTGTGCGCCGCCCATGGGTCTCCCGGTCGCAGCCGGCTGCGACAGAGCCTGGTCTCGAACCAGGATCTCTAGTGGCACAGCTAGCACTGCGATGCAGTGCCTTAGACCACTGCGCCACTTAGACCACTGCACCACTTGGGCTATATATATTTTATGGACACAGTCACTAATTATATTTTGATTGTTTTTACTCCTGAACTTCCTCTGATCATTTTCATGATGTCCATCTGGTATGCTTCTATATGCCATATCTTTCTAACTGTGCTCTTTCACAAAAGCTCACAATATATAACCTATATACTTATTATGGACACAGCATCTCTTACACTAGTTATCTTGTTGTTATTAGTTGTTGTTATTAGTCCCATCCTTCAGCTCCATTCAACACCTCCCATATATCTCTTAACACCATCCATATTGGATTTCTATTTGCCATATATTTTTCAACTGTACTGTGATGTTTTACAAAAGTTCTGAACCTTTCTATTCTCATTGTTTCTACAGTTTGTGAATTGAAAATAAACATCTTTGCTAAAAGTATTATTATATTATTGATCGATTGAAAAGGCAACTTTGCACTTGTTGGCACATCCCTCACCTCAAGTGTGGGTCATCAATTCACAACCATTCAGATCAGTGTAAAATAACAAAGCTGCAGTCTTGGTGTCAATGCCCTAGTCAGACCCTACAATTGATGACACATGTATGTTTGCAACCTGTCAAATCACTTTAAAATACTGAACATCAATTTCATGGAAGTCCAACATCGGTCAAACAAACCCTTTGGTGGGGAGGGGATCGATAGGTTTACTAGGGACAAATCAATAAGATTTACAGGATATTATTTACATTGACGCCCACCACTTGGCATCACAAGAACATTATTGATTCTGATCTAGAGCAGAGCAGCAATTCTAAAGTGTTTTTCCTGTCCTCCCACATAAATGACCTTGGTGAAGACTGGAAGGTGAAATCCGTCAAAGTCAACACTGAACTGAGGCAGAGGCAGGTGACCCTGATGTTTCAACATGGCATGGCAATTAGGATTTTTTTTAAACAGGCCTTGTTTGTCAAAGCAGGAAGGAACATTCAAATGGGAGGAAGCAAACATGGAAGTAGAACTGCAGGGAATTGGGTTATGGAAACATCATTAATTAGATCTTCAAACATATTGGAGATGCAACGTATTAGCTCACTCTGTCACACATCCAGTAAGTCACAACTGTATTCACTCTGTCACAGATTCACTGTCATATAATCCAAGCTGTCTCTCTTTTGACTCTATTTTTGATTAATTTCCTGTCTTTTGTGAATGAGGTGTGGTACACTACGCAATAATAATCTTAGATCCAGATTCATTCTATGAATCGGGTCTAGGTTGAGTCTTTCACAAAAAACCTGTAATCTGCTTTCTGACACCTGTGCTGAAACAGCAAGAGGGTTTGTCATGCTCTTAACGAACAGAAGGGCTTTTTCGCTTCTTATCTCAATAGGATCACGAAATCTGTTCTTCTCTCCCAGGTGAATGTCTCGCATTTAATCACCATGACTGACTGATCTTAATACTTTACATATGAAAACAACACCACATAAGAAGAATCAACCCAGCGACACAATTTGTAAATTTTGGACTCGAGATTTTGAGATCAGGCTTTAGATGTCTTCCTGTCTCTCACAGAGTATGTAGCAAGAGACAATAATATTATTCACTGAGCAGCTCCCCTTTAAGTACTAAGAAGTTCCCCTTTAAGTAAATGCTGCCAACAAAGACAGAAATGTGTACCAGCAGCTTTATATTACAAATAACATTAAGGCTGCTTTAATAATATAATAATAATAATAATATGCCATTTAGCAGACGCTTTTATCCAAAGCGACTTACAGTCATGCGTGCATACATTTTTACGTACGGTTGGTCCCGGGGATCGAACCCACTACCCTGGCGTTACAAGCGCCGTGCTCTACCAATTGAGCTACAAAGGACCACCCATACGTAAATTACGTAAATTAAATTAAATTAGATAGTGCGATTAACAAGGATGTGGCATCTTTGATGTTCCCTAAAACATTAACTCGGATTAAATAAAATAGCATAATGGTTTACAGTTGTGTAAAGTACGTCGTTACTGTACTTAAGTAGTTTATTAGGGTATCTGTACTTTACTATTTATATTTCTGTCCACTTTTACTTTTACTTCACTACATAAAAAATAAAAAAACTACTTTTACTCCGACACATTTTCCCTGACACCTTTGGTTACTCGCTACAAAATCAAATCAATCTGTCCTCTGTAGCGCAGCTGGTAGAGCACGGCGCTTGTAACGCCAGGGTAGTGGGTTCGATCGCCGGGACCACCCATATGTAAAAATGTATGCACACATGACTGTAAGTCGCTTTGGATAAAAGCGTCTGCTAAACGGCATATTATTATAATCTGAAGCTGGAAGAAAGAAAAAAAAGATGTTAGTAAAAAGATGCAAGCAATGTCGGCGAGTCGGTTTACTCATGGGTTAACTTGTTTTGGAAGGCAGCAGGCGAGGACAAGCAAGCAGAGTTGATCCGATCCTCATCAGTTTGGACAAATCCAAGGGTCCTAAAGTGTAAACCCCACGGACCGGGAGCCTGTCACTTGCAAAACAGTCATCCACTCAGCAGCATTTTGCACAATCATGTCCGACATCGCTCTACCACCACCTCCCGATGAGGACGAACACCCTTGGCTTATCTAAAATAAATGTTTTCTTTTCTCGAAATGAAGGATTCATTCTATCGGAAGAAATGTCTGTTATGTTTACCAAAAGTTTACCTAGCGTTCAAGAACTCGCCATCGAACCTAAAAAAACACATTGAGGTAAGCCTACTGTTCGCTTGCTAACTAGAATAACGTTAGCATGCTAGCTAACATTAGCTAACCTACCTAGCCCACATTTGCTAATTCAACAAGCAGTGTTAGTTGATGCTAGTTAATCCTATACCGAAATAGTTCACTAACTAGTAGCTACCTACTAGAATGTGTCCAGATTCGGAAGCTTTGTTAGCTAACGCAATCTAACTAAACTGATATGAGCTAACTAGCTAGCGTTAGTCTAGCCAAATACCTTTTCTCTAAACACCCCTGGTCAAGCTAGCTAACGTTAGCTTTCATAATTTTAGCTAACATCCACTAATTTAGCTAGTTAGCAAGTCATTTTATTCCTTGTGTTAGTTGATAAAGTTGTTCTTCTTACCTAGCTAATTACTGTAGACTTAAGGTATTGACGTAACCTACTAGATAGAGCAATTAACATCGTTTTTTCTCATTGTAATATTAAATGGTCACAAACTCTCACTTAACAAATGTTGTTTATAGCTTTAAAATGAGGATCCTATAACTGAAGTATTTGGTGATGGTAGTTATGTTGCTAAGTAACTGTCTTTCTCTTGTCCTTTTCTTCTTATTTCAGAGAAAGCATGTACACCATCTTAAGAAGTATGGAGAACTGGCAGCAAACACACTGAAGAGAAAACATGCCCCTGAGACTCCCTCCACCATCAAGCAGAGCACATTACTGAAGACAGTGTCTCAAAAATTCATTGACAAAGCTGTGGTGAAGTATGTGGTCCAAGGGCTCCAACCATTCGCTGTTGTAGAACAAGAACCTTTCAGAGTTTGTCCAGGATCTGCAGCTTAACTCAAATATCATATCAAGGCCCACACTGCGCTCCAGGATTGGTGAAGCCTCCACGGAAATGAAGAAGAAGGTGACTGAGGCCATGAGAGGAGTTGACCACATCGCCACCACCACCGACTGCTGGTCTGCAAGAAGACGGAGCTTCATTGGTGTTACAGCCCATTGGATAGACCCTGTCAGTCTCAACAGATGCTCTGCAGCCCTGGCCTGTAAACGGTTGAGAGGCTCACACACCTTTGATGTGCCCTAAATGACATCCATTCTGAGTTCGAAATCCAGGGTAAGATTGTGAGAACAACAACAGACAACGGCTCTAACTTCTTGAAAGCTTTCACTGCCTCGTTGGCTGAGCTGCTTCACCACCCACTGCTTCCACTGCCTCGTTGGCTGAGCTGCTTCACCACCCACTGCTTCCACTGCCTCGTTGGCTGAGCTGCTTCACCACCCACTGCTTCCACTGCCTCGTTGGCTGTGCTGCTTCACCACCCACTGCTTCCACTGCCTCGTTGGCTGAGCTGCTTCACCACCCACTGTTTCCACTGCCTCGTTGGCTGTGCTGCTTCACCACCCACTGCTCAGATCCAGAATGAAGATGATGGTTTCAAGTACCAGCTGCCGAAGCACCAGTTTACACCCTTACCTGCCTCAGCTGCCTGTGAAAGGCTGTTCAGCATTGCAGGACTTGTTTTCAGCCCCAGGAGAGCAAGGCTGGATTCCAGAAACTTTGAAAACCAGCTTTTACTGAAGATGAACTGCAAATGATTCAACTTCAATTAATGACAGCTTAACGCTAGCAAGCCCAAGGACAGGGATGCTTTACGCGTTTTGTTAATTTATGTTTAAAATTCACAAGGTGTCCTTGTTAGAAAGGCATGACCTGAAACACTGATTTCTAAAACAGTTCCATCAGTCGTGATGTCCTCATATTCCTACAGTGAGGTTGTGTGCAGTTCTGTACATGTACTTTTGATGAGTTCATCATCCATTTTTTGTTTTTTTATGTGTAGGGTTCTATTATAAGATGTATTTTCTAAAGCAAAGTGACTGTGATTGAAAGTGCTTACGTTTACTGTCTATATTCCTTAATTAAGCATAATTCTATTTTGTCTGTAAGAGGTGTATTCTGAAATGTTGCCTAGTTGAGAATCCACATTCTTTTTTTTTTATCTGAGCACTTCTTGCATCTGGAAGACTGTTACCTTTCAGAAAAACTAATTATTACCTTTCAGAAAAACTCAAGCTCAAACCAAATAAAATGTCTGACTGTTTAGCTTTTTGGATTTACAGCTCTTACATTTCATACTTTTACTTTTGATACTTAAGAACATTTACCTTATGGCTATTACTTTTGATACTTAAGGACATTTAATATCAGGTACTTTAAGACTTTTACTCAAGTAGTATTCTAATGGTGACTTTCACTTTTACTTGTCATTTTTCAGTAAGGTATCTTTACTTTTACTCCAGTATGGCTTTTGGGTACTTTTTCCACCACTGATGGTTTATTTGTTACTCCAGAAGTGTTTTCTAAAATTCATAATACTTCTATTACATCTCAAAAAGGGCCATACATTCACAATAAGGTGTATATTTAAGTTAATCCTGTTTTGACACTGACAGGATTCAGACAACTTGAAGAGAACAACTATTTAACACCGACTTTATGATAGTATACTTAACTGAAGACAAGTGAGAATCTCTACTCCAGGGGCGGCCAACGCTCTTCCTGGAGAACTACTGGATAGGCAGGTTTTTGCTCCAGCCCTGCCCTAACACACCAGTATCAGTTTATCTTGATGAGCAGCTGATTAGTAAAATCCCAGAGTGTAAAGCAGGACTGGAACAAAAGGCCTGCACACCCAGCAGCTCTCCAGGAGGAGGGTTGAACACTCCTGTTCTCCTTCAACACACCAATGGCTGTAGTTATTTTTGGACATAAGCACAAAATCATCAAATGTGTTAAATATTAGCCTGACCATGATCTTTTTAAACTGAGACATTGGTTTATTAACGGCTACAGTATTTCTCCTGGGAAATTGGTGGTATTTTCCCAACCAAAATTACATTTATATGATGATGTGCCAAATTAAGATAATGGGATCAAGCCCAGGGGACAACACACAAATGTAAGTCTGCTAAGGTACAAATAGATAGACCTATATATCTAGAAGTGTTTGCACCAGTTGCAGAGTTTGCACTTGTTTTTTTTTCTTCATTTGGGTATGAAACACACAAAGAAGCTAAATCATAAAACTTAATTTTACAGTAAACATAATTTCACCTTTATTGTATATATTTGTTCTGATATGAATGTATAACTTTATTTTTATTCCCTGGTTAATTTCCCTCATTTACTTGCCAAATAAGACTTCAGATCTGTTTGAATAACGAGTCCAGTATTTTTCAAGCAGAATAAGTACATTGCAATTCAGCCAACAGAGCAGCTGTGATTAGTGAGATGATTTTATTGGACTAACACCGATAAGTGTTACAGAGTGGACACACTACGAAGTGACCTCCCCCTGGGTGATAAAGTGGGATATTCAGGCTTGAAATCAATGGAGCATTATTCACTCTCCACACACTCAATAACAGATGATGGCTAACAAGTGCTGTATTGACATTGTTCTTCAAATCGTATGTGGCATTAAATGTTAGTGTTTGGATTGATTTCTTATCAATTTCCAGTAAATAGTGATTTACAGTGAATTATCTCACGTCGATTTAGTCTTGTGAAAACGGCAATGAGAAAGCTTGGCTTCTGGGTTGGAGAGGACATGTAGTTCTGGGAATAGCCGACGTATGCTTGAGAAGATAGTATTTTTACAGACTCTAGAGCCAAACACCAACGCTGGACAGTGTCCTTGTTGTGCCATAGACATAGCTGATTAGAACTAATGCTGTAGACACCGACGTATTTAGACAGATTATTGAAATAGATGCTAAACAACACTAAAACAATAAAAGCCAAGTCATGGAAGAAGAAAAACGAATATTTAAGTTATTGTTGACCAGCTTGGATGCTGTTCAATTTACTGTCATATAGTGTCATATATCTGGGAACTCTTCTGTAACTCAAATCAAATCAAATCAAATTTTATTGGCCACATGCGCCGAATACAACAGGTGCAGACATTACAGTGAAATGCTTACTTACAGCCCTTAACCAACAGTGCATTTATTTTTAACAAAAAAGTAAAAATTAAACAACAACAAAAAAAGTGTTGAGAAAAAAAGAGCAGAAGTAAAATAAAATAACAGTAGTGAGGCTATATATACAGGGGGGTGCCGGTGCAGAGTCAATGTGCGGGGGCACCGGCTAGTTGAGGTAGTTGAAGTAATATGTACATGTGGGCAGAGTTAAAGTGACTATGCATAAATAATTAACAGCGTAGCAGCAGCGTAAAAGGATGGGGTGGGGGGGCAGTGCAAATAGTCTGGGTAGCCATGATTAGCTGTTCAGGAGTCTTATGGCATGGGGGTAGAAGCTGTTGAGAAGTATTTTGGACCTAGACTTGGCACTCCGGTACCGCTTGCCGTGCGGTAGCAGAGAGAACAGTCTATGACTAGGGTGGCTGGAGTCTCTGACAATTTTGAGGGCTTTCCTCTGACACCGCCTGGTATAGAGGTCCTGGATGGCAGGAAGCTTGGCCCCAGTGATGTACTGGGCCGTATGCACTACCCTATGTAGTGCCTTGCGGTCGGAGGCCAAGCAGTTGCCATACCAGGCGGTGATGCAACCAGTCAGGATGCTCTCGATGGTGCAGCTGTAGAATTTTTTGAGGATCTGAGGACCCATGCCAAATCTTTTCAGTCTCCTGAGGGGGAATAGGCTTTGTCGTGCCCTCTTCACGACTGTCTTGGTGTGTTTGGACCATGATAGTTCGTTGGTGATGTGGACACCAAGGAACTTGAAGCTCTCAACCTCTTTGTGGAGGGTGGTTTAAAACTAGAATCCTTAGTTGCAACATTCATTTTTGGTCTTATAAATTACTGATATACTGTATACCTATTGGTTCTTGAAGAATATAACTTATAGATGCCTCATTTGCTTAGTTCAATGGTCGTATCCCATGAGAACACAAAATTAAAGCTTGTTTTACTCCAATTTTTATAAAGAATGTAAATGTAAACAAACACTGCATAGCCTCCAAACATGGTTACAACTCATTTTGATATCATGGATGGTCAGTCCTTGCATCCATAGCTCTGTCTTAATTTGAGAGTGGTTACATTTCTCCAGGCCCGTCCCTCAGCTTTTTACGTAAACAGAGGCAGGGCAACCGCTTTGTTATTGTTTAAGGATTCTAGCATGAAGGTTCCTCCTGTCAAACGGACACAGTGTCTTTTAGATAGGGGTCTAAAGAACACGTTAAAACATTTTTTTATGAAACATTCATAGCAATCAGTTTCTTCCTTGGGAGGTGTTTGAGGAAAATCGTGATCACTCATCAAGCTTTTAAAGAACCAAAGGTTTATTGAAATGAGCTTATAAAGAACCAAAGGTTTATTGACATTTTGGCAACTTCCTTTCAACGTACTTGGATACTTAGGCCTCGATTCAATCTGTATCACTGAAGTTCAGCGTGATTGAAATATAAAGGCAATGGTTTTTTTTTTGCGGAGACTGCATTCACGGTAAACGCTGCATATGTTGGCTCAATCAGAAATTACCTTTACATTTCTATGGCGCAATCTGTAACGCTTCAGCGATACAGAATGAATAGAGTCTGTACTTTCATCATTTGAAACAGAGGCGTTACAAGCATTCCAGGTAGGGTTAGAGTGCACAGGTTGATGGGTAGAAACACTGTCATAAATGGAGCCTAGGGAAATGCAGCCCAGAACATGATGCAACACGTTTTTGGAACAGGTGAGGCAGACGGACTTAAAAGGAAAACTCCGCCCAAAAACGATATTTTGGTATTTGTTTCATTAGTCCATTGTAGACATAGTCCCAACATGTTTTGCATGTCAGCAATCAAGTTTTCAAGATATGTCACTTTCAAAATACAGATATCTGATGCAAAATGCAGCATACGGGCCAGATTTCTGTATTTTGAAAGTTACATATCTTGAAAACTTGATTGCTGACATTAAAAACATGTTGGGACTATATCAACAATGGACTAATGAAACAAATACCAAAATATAGTTTTTGGGGTGGATTTCTTCATGCACCTGGTAATATATTGTGCTTCTACATTTACATTTACATTTTAGTCATTTAGCAGACGCTCTTATCCAGAGCGACTTACTATAAAATCATTCAGAATCAGGTGTGTGCCCTATCTGGTGTGCTGTTCTAACTCTTCCCCAGTACACTAGGTGAGACCTTTGGTGAGCCATAACGCCACTACATTACAGTATGCTCCGCAGGGTTCTTAATGTCCTGGAATGTTTGCAACTGCCTGGACGTTCTGTCAATGGATTAAAAGCTGTTACTTTGACTGTGTGACTCATTAAAGACCTACTACAGCTTTGCAGGACTGTATTTCTAATGAGTGTAGGCCTGACGGGCTGTGTATGGCTGGCTGCTTTGACTGTCCCCATGCGGTCTGTTAGAGGCCACAGGCAGAGTTGTACAACAAAACAAAACCCATGACGCCCCTTGACACAATAAAATTATGCTCAAAATGCAGACAGCTGCCATTGAGAGTCTGTCAAGAGTTTTAGAGAACAATACCATTCATTGAATCAAAACAACAGCATATGTCACTTCAGCATCCCTGGTATAAACTGAACCAGTGTCATATGAGCAGGACATTCAATACATTAATCAATTTAAGATGGGTCTTCCAATCAACTCTATACACATTTCCAGTGGCGGCTCCTGAAAAAATTCTCAGGAGGGGCAATTTTTCTGATGATTTAGGTGACCTACACACGTGCACGAGTCCGTGCACGCGATTCCAGATATCTTTACCTCTGAATAAACTGCCTTTATTATACCATATCCACCCTGTCCAAAGTCTCTACTTGGTCTCAGTTCTCCAGTAAACTTGTGATTATCAACAGTACACAACGGTAACAAACAATTGGGGGAACTCACGGGGCAGATAGTAACCACTTAAAAGGAAGCGATTCCCAAACCTTCCATAACAAAGCCATCACCTACAGAGAGATGAACTTGGAGAAGAGTCCCCTAAGTAAGCTTGTCCTGGGCCTCTGTTCACAAACACAAACAGACCCCACACAGCCCCAGGACAACAACAACAACAACAACAACAACACAATTAGACCCAACCAAATCATGAGAAAACAAAAAGAGAATTACTTGACACATTGGAAAGAACAAACAAAAAAACAGAGCAAACTAGAATGCTATTTGGCCCTAAACAGAGAGTACACAGTGGCAGAATACCTGACCACTGTGACTGACCCAAACTTAATGAAAGCTTTGACTATGTACAGACTCAGTGACCATAGCCTTGCTATTGAGAAAGGCCGCCGTAGGCAGACCTGGCTCTCAAGAGAAGACAGGCTATGTGCACACTGCCCACAAAATGAGGTGGAAACTGAGCTGCACTTCCTAACCTCCTGCCAAATGTATGACCATATTAGAGACACATATTTCCCTCAGATTACAGCGATCCACAAAGAATTCGAAAACAAACCCAATTTTGATAAACTCCCTTATCTACTGGGTGAAAAACCACAGTGTGCCATCACAGCTGCAAGATTTGTGACCTGTTGCCACAAGAAAAGGGCAACCAGTGAAGAACAAACACCATTGTAAATACAACCCATATTTATGTTTATTTATTTTCCCATTTGTACTTTAACTATTTGCACATTGTAACAACACTGTATATATACATAATATGACATTTGAAATGTCTTTATTCTTTTGAAACTTCTGAGTGTAATGTTTACTGTTAATATTTATTGTTTATTTCACTTTTGTTTACTATCTACTTCCCTTGCTTTGGCAATGTTAACACACGTTTCCCATGCCAATAAAGCCCTTAAATTGAATTGAATTGATAGTAAGGTCGCAATGACACAGAAAGCAGTTCAATGTCGGGGTACAGAGTCGCTCTCTTACCAGGATCGCGGTCCGCTCTGACCAGGGTGAAGGTGGCCGGCTCCACTTCTCTGTCCGGGACTCATCCAGCCAAGTCTCCCAGCTGTATTGGGATTCAGCTGCCAGCAGCGTTTTCATTATTTAGTCCGTTCGTAGCGGGTATGTACACGATCAACAAGATCAGTCCAAAACCAACCACTGGAAATCCATGGTTGGCAGAATGTTTGTAAACTAAGTCTACAAATTAAAAACATAAAATAACGCCGCACTGCAGGTCGCAACAGAGACGCTTCTAGCCGCCATTGTCTTAGTTACGTTCAACGTTACGTCACGTATGACGAAAGCGCGTAAGTGCAAGCCCACAGACACCCATAGAGAATGTATTGAAAGCTTTGAAATGTGAAAAAAATAGATTTTACATGACAGGCTATGAGAGACTTCTGGGCGATTTTCAACTTGACTGAAATCGCCCCAAAAACGGGCGGGGCCATTTGAAGCACGACTTTAGCCTGATTTGACATTTAGTGGCTGGCAGATCAGACGTGAACACTGATAACTGCTGTTGCCGTGATATAATTGATTAGAAAAAAAATCCCTTCCTTTTCCCGTTTGGCAGTGCGTCGCCCATATCGCCCTATTGAACAAGCCGTCCCTGCACATTTCCCTTCCATCTATTTACTTGCATTAAATAACTGTTCATTTTATCAAGGACATTGTTACATTGCTATTACCACTCAGTTATTGAATTCTTAAAAGATATTGAGAACGGACCACAATTATACTGACATACCAATTATACTTATTATTAACAGTGCTAATTCTGTACATGGTTTCTTAACAGTCTGTGTTATAGTGGAAACAGAAGGAACATGCCTAAGGAGTCAAGTGTATGACAAAGGAACAGTCTATCAATGCAAACAATGTACTGAAGGTTAACACTAATTGGCACACACACACAAAAACCAGGATAATTTGGGTGTGGGCATTAAGCAAGGTTCCTTCCAGGATATACCTTTTGTTGAAGCTGTTGTGTAAGGCCAGACAAAGAAAAGGAACAGTCAGCTATTCTTCCTCAAAGATGAACAATAACTCAATTATTGTCTCTCATGATGTGAGGTCTTTTAATTACAGAAACATATAAGAAAATCATGTCAGCATTATATGGTTTAATTTGCATCCATTTTAGTACCTAAAAAGGAAAATCTTTCTTCCTGGTGCTCAATAGATTATCAAATAAATCAGACTTTATAGTGGCTCACTGTAGAATTTCCAAGTCGCCTACATTTCTATCAAACACAACTGTGAATTAATCTGCCCGGCAGAATATGTTATTTGTTCTATATCACAGTTTATAAATTACTGCTGAATATGTCTAATGTTACTTTTTTTAACCAGTGACTTTTTAACACTGTATGACGGCACATTAAATCGAGAAATGTAAACTAGAATAGAATAGATACAAAAATATTCCATCCATTTTGGTCAGAATGGAAATGTGTCACTGCCTTTCGCCCAACACCCCCCAGACAAAAACCCAACCAGATCGCACACATCCACAACCTGCTAGCAAACAATCTGCTGTGTTTTGAAACTAGCGTGAGTCCCAGACATCTAACACTCTGGCCAGATTAGAGGGTCTCCTACTGCAGGTGGTCCACAGAGGAGCCAGGGGGACAAGGGGCAGTCCTTGCTCCATGGGAGACCCCGTCTGTCATCACCACCGTCTGGACTGGAGACAAACTTTGGCACAACACCGCACCAGATTTGGTCTCCTCTTTCCCAGTGGTGGCTAATGTGCCAAGACAGTTTAGACAAGGAACAGAGATGGACAGTCCCACAGCAGCTTTGCAACTCCTTGTGGGTTACTTAGGTCCATTTTTACATTTACATTTTAGTCATTTAGCAGACACTCTTATCCAGATTGACTTACAGGAGCAATTAGGGTTAAGTGCCTTGCTCAAGGGCTCATCAACAGATTTTTCACCTTGTCGGCTCTTAGTCTCCTTTTTGGTTACTGGCCCAACGCTCTTAACCGCTAGGCTACCTGCCGCCCGAAAAAAAGATGACTGTTGCATTTTAATTTGAAGTTTGAGGTGTAATGTTTGATGTGTAAGGAGTGAAGCGTTTTACCACTGTGTGATGCAACTTTAGCTTCATTCATTGTGTTTCTGTTCAGAATATGAAAATCATTATTTTGGTTAGAAATATACTTAAATTAACTGTCCAGTGAAAATCTCAAAAGTTAATATTTTGTTAACTCATACCCAAATAACGTTGTTGACTCGTCATATACTGGTATTTGTGGCCAAAGTATAAATTGGAGAGAAAAAAACATTTTTAAAACTCCAATCTCAAACAGACCATTTAAAATATGCTTGCTATTTCTTAATAGAGGATGATGTCATATTCCTGGGGAGGATGAGCTGGCCAATCAGCGGTCTACTCGCATTAATATTTTTTATGACCGGTATACACCCACAACATTCCAACACAGAAAACCTGCTTTTTAACATACTTAACCTCTACGGGATCTGTGTCCCGTATACGGGACGGTTGAGCTAACGTGCGCTAATGTGATTAGCATGACTATTGTAAGTAACAGCAAAATTTCCAGGACATAGACATGTCTTATATGGGCAGAAAGCTTACATTCTTGTTAATCTAACGGCACTGTCCAGTTTACAGTAGCTATTACAGTGAAAAAATACCATTGCTATTGTTTGAGAAGAGTGCACAACAACAAAAAACTTAGCACAGCAACTGGTTTGATACATTCACCTCTGAAGGTAAATAATGTACTTACATTCAGTAATCTTTCTCTGATTTGTCATCCTAAGGGTCCCAGAGATAAAATGTAGCATAGTTTTGTTTGATAAAATCAATTTTTATATTCAAATGTAGGAACTGGGTTCTACAGTTTGAACCCCTGCTGTCTCTGGCTCCACACCCACCCCGCCCGGCCATCTAGATGTGTGAAAGTTAGTGTATAAGCTAATGATCCATCATGTATGACATTCCTAGGAGTGTGTAAACTTACATTTTGTATTACCATATCATTTTTGTATGTTCTCTATAATTCGGCATATTTGGGCAGACTTAATACAAAATAGTCCAGTATTGCAATGCTTCACTGGATCAATCTGAAACTTTGCACACACACTGCTGACATCTAGTGGCAAAAATCTAAATTGCGCCTAAACTGCAATACTATATTGTGGCCTTTCTCTTGCATTTCAAAGATGTAAAAAAAAAACATGTTTTTCTGGTTTGTATTATCTTTTACCAGATCTAATGTGTTATATTCTCGTACATTAATTTCACATTTCCACAAACTTCAAAGTGTTTCCTTTCAAATGGTATCGAGAATATGCATATCCTTGCTTCAGGTCCTGAGCTACAGGCAGTTAGATTTGGATATGTCATTTTAGGTGAAAATTGAAAAAAAGGGTTTGATCCTTAAGAGGTTAACAAAAAAAATTGGGAAGGAAAACTCTCACTCATATTGTAATTAATTATGTCATATTTCATAAAAATCTGGAAACACTGGACAGTTACTTTAAGACAGTTATGCAGTGACAGGAACGACATTGTAGAGCTCTATGTAGATATCTGAAGCCCTCAGGCAGGTGTTCAGAAAGGTAGGCAAATAGATTGCATACATCAATGCAAGCTTGGGGCGGCAGGTAGCTTAGTGGTTAAACGCGTTGTGCCTGTAACCGAAAGGTCGCTGGTTCTAAATCCCCGAGCCGACTAGGTGAAAAATCTGTCAATGTGCCCTTGAGCAAGGCACTTAACACTAATTGCTCTGGATAAGAGCGTCTGCTAAATGACAAAAATGTAAATCAATAGTATGCTATTATTTTTAAAAACGTATTTTTTTTTCATTGCAATTTATTTAAGTTTACAAGCCTACATACATACTACTGTGTGCCCTTTTCTACTGATCCATAGAAGGAGTTGCTTTTGAAATCATGTGAAACTTCTTCAGTATTAGGCTACATGCTATCAATGTATGTCTCCTAAAAAATGTGTATGTTATATCCAGAAACATTGTCATTCATAGTTGTCCATCATTCCGTTCAAGTAATTAGCATATTCTAGCCTACTATTCCCTACTCATTTCCAAATTTGACCAAATTCCCAACAAGCATAAACGTGATAAAGTCGGTCTCACACTTACCTTTCTTGTCCGCTGTCAGTGTCATGCTGCAGCCCAGGCTGAACAAGGCAGCAATAACTATTCCAGTTTCAGATCGCATGATTTCCAAAATGTGTTATATTCAATGAAATTGCAGGAGAAACTTGTCCATAGTCTTGGGCGAACACCCCTAAGTTTGTGTGATGTATCTGCCCCCGTTTTATGTCCAGGGAGAGGTAATAGGTGTAGCCTGTTTGGGTGGGACTTCGTTTCGCTGGTACTCTCTCTCTTTCCCCGGCGAAAGGTCCTCCTATTTCGTCTCCAGAATCGCAGTCGGAGCAATTTTCAACTGTTTTGACGTCATTCGGAAGGAGGATCGTTCGACAGCAAAGCAGGTGAGAAAGTTCTCAAGCATTGCCTTTCACAGTCATAGGCTGTTGCATACGTTTGTCTCAAATATTTAAACCTTCGAATAACATTATGTTTAGGTTGTTTATGTTCGTATTGCAAAATAGGCTAGGTATGGTTAGACTACTCTATTGTAAGCTATTGTATAAGACAGTTTGTTTGTTGAAGATGCTTGTTGCCTAATGTTATTATGACATTTCAGCTCACTCACAATGGAATGTCAGTAAACACTGTCTGATTCCTTAAAATGTGCTTCATCAGGTGGTCAGATGTGATATGCAGACTCAGGCTATCACAACATGCCCTTCTATGGTGAGTGGCAGGATCACTTGTTGAACAAGTCAACGAACTCTTTATTTCATTGCAGCCTGGTCTCATAGACTAGATGTAAAATAGTAAATGAAAATCCGGGACACTTAAATTAGTATGATACTGTATCATAAGACAGATGGTTACTTATGTGATGGGTGGGAATATAACAAGAAAGTCTAGCATCCCAAAGGTTGTGAGTTCGAATCTCATCATGGACAACTTTAACATTCAAGCAACTTTTCATCTACTTACTACTTTTTAGCTACTTTGCAACTACTTAGCATGTTAGCTAACCTTCCCCTTCCCCTTCCCCTAACCCTAACCGTAACCCTTTAACTTAACCCTAACCCCTAGCCTAGCTAACATTAGCAAGCTACATAGGTAGGTAGAATTCTTAACATATCATACTTTGCAAATTCATAACATATTGTACATTTTTCAAATGTTTAGTATGTTGTACGTTTAGCAAATTCGAATTGTAATTCGTAACATATCATACGAAATGGGTGATGGACATCCACAAATTAATACATACCATATGAAACGTAACATATCATACTAAATGGAGTGTCTCGGATTTACATACAGAATCATTCGAAATGCTCTGAGACCAGGTTGTTCATTTGGATATGGTAAAATAATAAAATCCTGACAAGGCAGACCTGGTGAAGACTTCTAGATTTGACAAGGCGTCATGAATCACAAATGCTGCGGGTAAACTTCAAATAAACCACAAGTGCCACCCTCCTCCTAATCCATGCAGGTAGGATTCGTTCCAAACGCTCCTCTCAGCTACTGTAGTCTACCTCTGCCCATTTGTACTCTCTCTGCCAACTGTAGGATCTTTCGTTTTTCCTGCACAACAGGAAATGCAAACGTGTAGTGCAGGGTTCTTCAATTCCGGTCCTGGAGGGCCGAAACACTTCTGTTTTTTATTTCTACCTGGTAGTTAATTGCACTCACCTGGTGTCCCAGGTCTGAATTAGCCCCTGATTAGAAGGAGAGGATGAAAAACAGAGGTGTCTCGGCCCTCCAGGACCGGAATTGAAGAACCCTGGTGTAGTGCATACGAGGTTTATAAAGGCTTCTAAAGTTTGTAATTTCCATTTTAAATGTCAGACATGATTTGCCCTAACAAAAAATGCATCAACCCCTACAAAAAATGTCCATTAATTATAATCCACATAATTCACATTTCCTGTTGCTGAATTATTTTCCTGCTGTAGCAAACTGGCTCAAATTAAGATCATACATCTCTAACTGTTATTCTAAACGAATAATAATAATGATAATAACACATTTAATTTGTAAAGCAATTCTCTCACACCCAAGGTGCTGAAGAAAATGAAAATGAAAATTATAATAATAAGAACAATCCAAAACACAGAACATTGTAAGCAGACAACAATCAAAGCTATCAAAGGTGTCCTCAGATCCAGTGGACAGGAGAACAAAATTAACATAGGACCTTGAAAGCGTTTCTGAACAGCGTGGTCTTTAGCTTGTGCCTTAAACAAGGCCAGAGATTCTGCAGCCCTGACAGTGACTGGAAGTGCGTTCCACAGCCGAGGAGCTGCACAACTCAAAGCCCTGTCAGCCATAGTTTTTAGTTTGCTGTGGGGCTGCTGAAGGGAGATGGACCTGGAGGAGTGATGGGTGAGTGTGGGGCAGGAGGGTAGGATGAGGTCAGACAGGTCCTTGGGTCCACAGTTGTGGATAGCTTGATAGGTGTGAACCAGGATTTTAAATGACAGAGCCATAGGTGGGCAGTTTTGATATAAACCCACACAGCACCAATCTCCATGAAACAATTGCCTCAATCAAGTGATCACTTGATTTGGATGACACATCAAATCAGATGTATCAGACGTACAACTGAATACTGTAGTCAGCTTGCACATAAATTACAAATGTAATGAAAACAGTTGGCCATACTATTCTCTTGTTCTTAAAAAAACAACAAAAAAAACACCACAAGTCTGGACAATTTGTTTGAGATTCAGGTAATGGCAGGCTGATGGTGCAACCACAGAGCAAGTATATACAAGGCCCTTAATGCAACACAGTGAATACAAACATTTAAAAAAGAACATTGTGGCAACATACAGTGAGGGAAAAAAGTATTTGATCCCCTGCTAATTTTGTACGTTTGCCCACTGACAAAGACATGATCAGTCTATAATTTGAATGGTAGGTTTATTTGAACAGTGAGAGACAGAATAACAACAAAAAAATCCTGAAAAACGCATGTAAAAATGTTATAAATTGATTTGCATTTTAATGAGGGAAATAAGTATTTGACCCCTCTGCAAAACATGACTTAGTACTTGGTGGCAAAACCCTTGTTGGCAATCACAGAGGTCAGACGTTTCTTGTAGTTGGCAACCAGGTTTGCACACATCTCAGGAGGGATTTTGTTCCACTCCTCTTTGCAGATCTTCTCCAAGTCATTAAGGTTTCGAGGATGACGTTTGGCAACTCGAACCTTCATCTCCCTCCACAGATTTTTATGGGATTAAGGTCTGGAGACTGGCTAGGCCACTCCAGGACCTTAATGTGCTTCTTCTTGAGCCACTCCTTTGTTGCCTTGGCCGTGTGTTTTGGGTCATTGTCATGCTGGAATACCCATCCACGACCCATTTTCAATGCCCTGGCTGAGGGAAGGAGGTTCTCACCCAAGATTTGACGGTACATGTCCCCGTCCATCGTCCCTTTGATGCGGTGAAGTTGTCCTGTCCCCTTAGCAGAAAAACACCCCCAAAGCATAATGTTTCCACCTCCATGTTTGACGGTGGGGATGGTGTTCTTGGGGTCATAGGCAGCATTCCTCCTCCTCCAAACACGGTGAGATGAGTTGATGCCAAAGAGCTCGATTTTGGTCTCATCTGACCACAACACTTTCACCCAGTTCTCCTCTGAATCATTCAGATGTTCACTGGCAAACTTCAGATGGCCCTGTATATGTGCTTTCTTGAGCAAGGGGACATTGCGGGCGCTGCAGGATTTCAGTACTTCACGGCGTAGTGTGTTACCAATTGTTTTCTTGGTGACTATGGTCCCAGCTGCCTTGAGATCATTGACAAGATCCTCCCGTGTAGTTCTGGACTGATTCCTCACCATTCTCATGATCATTGCAACTCCACGAGGTGAGATCTTGCATGGAGCCCCAGGCCGAGGGAGATTGACAGTTATTTTGTGTTAATTCCATTTGCGAATAATCGCACCAACTGATGTCACCTTCTCACCAAGCTGCTTGGCGATGGTCTTGTAGCCCATTCCAGCATTGTGTAGGTCTACAATCTTGTCCCTGACATCCTTGGAGAGCTCTTTGATCTTGGCCATGGTGGAGAGTTTGGAATCTGATTGATTGATTGCTTCTGTGGACAGGTGTCTTTTATACAGGTAACAAACTGAGATTAGGAGCACTCCCTTTAAGAGTGTGCTCCTAATCTCAGCTCGTTACCTGTATAAAAGACACCTGGGAGCCAGAAATCTTTCTGATTGAGAGGGGGTCAAATACTTATTTCCCTCATTAAAATGCAAATGAATTTATAACATTTTTGACATGCGTTTTTCTGGATTTTTTTGTTGTTATTCTGTCTCTCACTGTTCAAATAAACCTACCATTAAAATTATAGACTGATCATTTCTTTGTCAGTGGGCAAACGTACAAAATCAGCAGGGGATCAAATACTTTTTCCCCTCACTGTACATCACCCTACTAGGGGATTATATATGTTTATTGCAGATCATGCATTTGATTATAGTTAAACTGGCCTGAACGTATTGTAGTTTAGCGTTTTCACAAAAACAAGAGGGACATGTTTCTCAGCCAAAGCAAATTACCTCATCTCCTTCCAGTAGGTCTTAGCGCTTCAACGGAATAGGGCCCCTGTTGAGTCTAGTTACTGTACAGCACTGTTAGAACCTTAAGATTAATAAAATAGCAATGAGTCACATCCGGTCTTGTCACTTTTCCTTGAAACTTGTGTAAAGGCAAGATTTCAGATGTTATGGTGTTTTATGTTTTTTTGAAATCATATCAAATCATATTTAATTTGTCACATGCCTAATACAATAGGTTTAGACTTTACCGTGATGATGCTTGCTTACGAGCCCTTCCCGATGATGCAAAAAAAAGAACAAAAGAACACAAGAGTAATAAAATACACAATAATGAAGCTATATACACAGAGTACCAGTACCGGATCACTGTCCAGGGGTACCAGGTATTTGAGGTAAATATAGTATGTATTCTGAACAAAAATATAAACGCAACATGCAACAATTTTTAAGTTACAGTTCATATAAGGAAATCAGTCAATTGAAATAAATTCATTAGGCCCTAATCTATTGATTTCAAATGACTGGGAATACAGATATGCATCTGTTGGTCACAGATACCTTACAAAAAAAGGTAGGGGTGTGGATCAGAAAACCAGTCAGTATCTTGTGTGACCACCATTTTCCTCATGCAGCGTGATCACCTTCGCATAGAGTTGATCAGGCTGTTGATTGTGGCCTGTGGAATGTTGTCCCACTCCTCATTGGCTGTGTGAAGTTGCTGTATATTGGAGGGAACTGGAAGACGCTGTCTTACACCAAACATGCTCAATGGGTGACATGTCTGGTGGGTATGCAGGTCATGGA
Source organism: Coregonus lavaretus (assembly GCF_964263955.1). Lineage (NCBI taxonomy): Eukaryota > Metazoa > Chordata > Actinopteri > Salmoniformes > Salmonidae > Coregonus > Coregonus lavaretus. The sequence continues at coordinate 7,583,594 of NC_140021.1, forward strand.
AGAACTGGGACATTTTCAGCTTCCAGGAAATGTGTACAAAAGATCCTTGCGACATGGGGCCGTGCATTATCATGCTGAAACATGAGGTGATGGCGGCGGATGAATGGCACGACAATGGGCCTCAGGATCTCGTCACGGTATCTCTGTGCATTCAAATTGCCATTGATAAAATACAATTGTGTTAATTGTATGTAGCTTATGCCTGCCCATACCATAACCCCACCGCCACCATGGGGCACTCTGTTCACAACGTTGACATCAGCAAACCGCTCACCCACACGACGCCATACACGTGGTCTGCCATTGTGAGGCCGGTTGGACATACTGCCAAATTCTATAAAATGACGTTGGAGGTGGCTTATGGTAGAGAAATGGACATTCAATTCACGGGCAACAGCTTTGGTGGACATTCCTGCAGTCAGCCTGCCAATTGCATGCTCCCTCAAAACTTGAGACATCTGTGGCATTGTGTTGTGTGTCAAAATGGAACATTTTAAAGTAGCCCTTTACAGTCCCCAGCACAAGGTGCACCTGTGTAATGATCATGCTGTTAAATCAGCTTCTTGATATGCCACACCTGTTAGGTGGATGGATTATCTTGGCAAAGGAGAAATTATCACTAACAGGAATGTAAACAAATTTGTGCCCAACATTTGAGATAAATCAGCTTTTTGTGCATATGGAACATTTCTGGGATCTTTTATTTCAGCTCATGAAACATGGGACCAACACTTTACATGTTGCATTTATATTTTTGTTCAGTGTACATAAACGCAGGGTAACGTAATTTGCCATCAGGATAGATAATAATAATAATAATAATAATAATAATAGTAAAAGAACAGAGTAGCAGCAGCATATGATGAGTATGAAAGTGTGTGTGTGTGCTTGTGTATGTTTGTTTGCTGGATGGTAGCAGAAGTCTTTGGCAATTTTTCAGGCCTTCCTCTGACACCGCCTGATATAGAGGTCCTGGATGGCAGGGAGCTCGGCCCCAGGGATGTACTGGGCTGTCCGCACCACCCTCTGTAGCGCTTTGTGGTTGAGGGTGGTGCATTTGCCATACCAAGCAGTGATGCAGCCAGTCAAGATGCTCTCGATGGTGCAGTTGTAGAACTTTTTGAGGATCCGAGGGCCCATGATCATGGCCCAAATCTTTTCAGCCTCCTGAGGGGGAAGAGGCGCTGCGGTGCGACTGTGTTGGTGTGTGTGGACCATGTTAATTCCTTAGTGATGTGGAAGCCAAGGAACTTGAAGCTCATATTTCTCTTACACAATTTATCTTCATCCATGCAGTGGGGAGACACATAATTTGATGTAAAAGCCACTCTTTTTGTCATCACAAAAACTATTCATAAATCAGACGTTACATAAATTATAGTTTGATGTCTACTGTGTTGTAAACATGAGGCACTCACTGGACCTTCAACGCAAAATGCATTATTAAACTATGTTTTTTCTAGTTTAAAAAGGCTTTCAACATGCATGACAAATTACTTTGCAAACTATGCATTTCTGGGTACACAAAGCATTATGGCAAATGGGTTACCTTTCTTATTTTTGTACATTAGGTGACAGTGAATGAAATGAATTTGTAAGTGCCTTCTTACCCACTGAGCGGAAGCAAAAACTCAAGACCTGCAGATGGAAAAAAAGTCTGAAGTTTACATACACCTTAGCTGAATACATTTAAACTCAGTTTTTCACAATTCCTGACATTTAATCCTAGTACAAATTCCCTGTCTTAGGTCAGTTAGGATCACCACTTTATTTTAAGATTGTGATATGTCAGAATAATAGTAGAGATAATGATTTATTTCTGTTTTTATTTCTTTCATCATGTTCCCATTGGGTCAGAAGTTTACATACACTAAATTAGTATTTGGTAGCATTGCCTTTAAATTGTTTAACTTGGGTCAAACGTTTCGGGTGGACTTTGTTGTCCTTAAGCCATTTTGCCACAACTTTGGAAGTGTGCATGGAGTCATTGTCCATTTGGAAGACCCATTTGCGACCAAGCTTTAACTTCCTGACTGATGTCTTGAGATGTTGCTTCAATATATCCACATAGTTTTCCTTCCTCATGATGCCATCTATTTTGTGAAGTGCACCAGTCCCTCCTGCAGCAAAGCACCCCCACAGCATGATGCTGCTACCCCCGTGCTTCACGGTTGGGATGGTGTTCTTCGGATTGCAAGCCACCCCTTTTTCCTACAAACATAACGATGGTCATTATGGCCAAACAGTTCTATTCTTGCTTTTTTATGGTGGTTTTGGAGCAGTGGCTTCTTCCTTGCTGAGCGGCCTTTCAGGTTATGTCGATATAGGACTCTTTTTACTGTGGATATAGATACTTTTGTACCTGTTTCCTCCAGCTCTCGTTGGCTGGCCCTCACTACATATTCGTCGCCAAACCCACTGGCTCCAGGTCATCTATAAATCACTTCTAGGCAAATCCCCGCCTTATCTTAGATCATTGGTCACCATAGCAACACCCACCCCTAGTATGCGTTCCAGCAGGTATATCTCACTGGTCATCCCCAAAGCCAACACCTCCTTTGGCCACCATTCCTTCCAGTTCTCTGCTGCCAATGACTGGAACGAACTGCAAAAATCTCTGAAGCTGGAGACACATCTCCCTCACTAACTTTAAGCATCAGTTGTCAGAGCAGCTTACCGATCACTGCACCTGTACACAGCCCATCTGTAATTAGCCCACCCAACTACCTCATCCCCATATTATTTACATTGTTATTTATTTTGCTCATTTGCACCCCAGTATCTCTATTTGCACATCATCTTCTGCACATCTATTACTCCAGTGTTAATACTAAATTGTAATTATTTTGCACTATGGCCTATTTATTGCCTTATCTCCATAACTTACTACATTTGCACACACTGTATATAGATTTTCTATTGTGTTATTGACTGTATGTTTTGTTTATTCCATATGTAACTCTGTGTTATTGTTGTTTTTATCGCACTGCTTTGCTTTATCTTGGCCAGGTCGCAGTTGTAAATGAGAACTTGTTCTCAACTGGCTTACCTGGTTAAATAAAGGTGACATTTTAAAAAAAGGTCCTTTGCTGTTGATCTGGGATTGATTTGCACTTTTCGCACCAAAGTACGTTCATCTCTAGGAGACAGAACGCGTCTCCTTCCTGAGCGGTATGACGGCTGCGTGGTCCCATGGTGTTTATACTTGCGTACTATTGTTTGTGCAGATGAACCTGGTACCTTCAGGCGTTTGGAAATTGCTCCCAAGGATGAACCAGACTTGTGGAGGTCTACAATTGTTTTTCTGAAGTCTTGGCTGATTTCTTTTGATTTTCCCATGATGTCAAGCAAAGAGGCACTGAGTTTGAAGGTAGGCCTTGAAATACATCCACAGGTACACCAAATTATGTCAATTAGCCTATCAGAAGCTTCTAAAGCCATGACAACATTTTCTGGAATTCTCCAAGCTGTTTAAAGGCACAGTCAATTTAGTGTATGTAAACTTCTGACCCACTGGAATTGTGATACACTGAATTATAAGTGAAATAATCTGTCTGTAAACAATTGTTGGAAAAATTACTTGTGTCATGCACAAAGTAGATGTCCTAACCGACTTGCCAAAACTATAGTTTGTTAACAAGAAACTTGTGGAGTGGTTGAAAAACAAGTTTTAATGACTCCAACCTAAGTGTATGTACACTTCCGACTTCAACTGTATATCCAAGAAATGTGCAGATAACTAATTTAAATATCTCTGTCTTCCATTTTATTTACTTGTCTTATAGTTGCTGGGAAATGACTGTAGTAAAGGACACATAATCCCATATTGCTAAGAAACAGAAACTGTCCACCAAGGTCACCTGAATCATAATGCTAACAGGTTCACCATGTGTTCTAACCAGTGTGGGTATCCAGTGGGATGCCTAAGAGCAAAATTAATTAACTAGTCTGTCGGAATGTTTTCATGCAATTGTTTTGTTAAAATCACAACCTGCAGTGTATGATAAGGTAAGAGAAGTCCAGTGGAAAACCCCAGTTAACCAGTTGGGTTGACCTGTTTGTTCAAAATGTGTTGCAGTATGCGTCTGCTGTAATATTGTACACCATACAACACATCTCAGAAGTTGTTCTTCTTATGGACATTGCGAAACAACATTTGTCCTTAAATACACTGAAATACACTTTTTCTTTAGAAACTCGCAAAACAGTGCCCAAACATGTTACAACAGAGAATGACAGTTCATCTTTATCAGGGAATGAGTGAATCATGGTATTCACCTGGAATTATCCTGTCAGTCAGAGCAAACACTGGGCCAATGCTGGAAGACGAGTTTGTCTTCAGGACCCCTTTCATCTGGTTCTGAGGCATATCAGATGAATTCACAACTACAGGGCTGAATGCCAGGGTTGGGGGTCAATTCCATATTAATTTCAAATACAATTCTTCAATTTATTCATGAAGTGGAGAATTTACGTTGAATTCAATTCTAATTTCAACATTCTTGAAGGTATGGAATTGGAATTGTAAATTTCTCAGTTAATGGAATTAATGCACAGAGTATCATTTCAACGTGTATTTCTATATTTCCAGTATTCTGTAGCTAGGCTGTCTGAACAGTGACATTGTCACGGTTTCGGCCGAGGCTGCCTCTCTCCCTTGTTCGGGCAGGCTTCGGCGTTCGTTGTCTCCGGAGTACTAGCGGCCACCGTTGCATGTTTCATGTTCGTTTGCTTCTGTCTAGTGTTGTCACACCTGTTTTCATTCAGTGTCATTAGTGTCCTATTTAGTTCCCGTTGTGTGTGTCAGGTGTTGTGTTATATTGTTCCGTGTCAGATGTGTTTCGCTCGGTTGAGCTTCTCTCCACTGCGCTGGAGTTACGCACCTGTTTGTGCGCTGTTCTGTTTCGTTTTTTCGCCTGCGTGCGTATTTCGCCTTCGGGCAAGAGTTGTCCGTTTTGCCGTGTTTTCGGCTCAAATACAAGTATTTTGGAGTATCCGTCTGCGTCCTGCAATTGATTCCGCCACTACACCTACAGCACACCTTGACAGAATATAACACCACCTATGGAATCAGCAGGAGCCGCAGCAGCCCAGGCGACTCTGGAGGACAGGGTCCGGGAGCAAGGGGACCAGATCCTGCAGATGGGGACCGCCCTGCAGGAGGTGATCACCACCATCCGAGGCTGGGGGACGCCTCCACCGCCACCCTCCGTGCCAGCACCATCGGCCAGTCAGCCTAGTCCCGCACCAGAACCCCGAGGAGTCCGACTCTCGCTCCCGAGGGCTTACGATGGGACCGCAGCCGGGTGCCAGGGTTTCCTTCTCCAGGTGGAGCTGTACCTGGCCACCGTGCATCCGGCGCCCTCAGGACATGAGAGCGTGTCCGCCCTGATCTCCTGCCTGTCCGGGAAGGCGTTGGAGTGGGCCAACGCGGAGTGGAGGAGGATCGACGCGGACACCATCACTTACAGCGAGTTCTCCCGCCGCTTCAAGGCGGTGTTTGACCATCCCCCGGAGGGGAAAGCGGCGGGGGAGCGTCTGGTCTTCCTCCGGCAGGGGAGGAGGAGTGCTCAGGAGTTCGCCCTCGAATTCCGTACTCTAGCGGCAGATGCAGGGTGGAATGATCGGGCCCTCGTCGATCACTACAGGTGTAGTCTGCGAGAGGACGTCCGTCGGGAGCTGGCCTGTAGGGACACCAGCCTCACGTTCGACCAGTTGGTCGACATGTCCATCAGGCTGGATAACCTGCTAGCTACCCGCGGGCGTTCCGAGGGGGGTCCGTCCATTTCACCCTCCAGCGCTTCCGAGCCGTGCCCCATGGAGCTCGGGGGTGCTGGCGCTAGAGAGAGGAGGGGTCGGCTTGCTAGGGGGTCCATCCCTTGCACCAACTGTGGTCGGGGAGGACACACCGCGGCTAGGTGCTGGGGATGGCCTCCTAGGGGAGAGAACGACAGGTCCCGCACTGGGGATTCCCTCCAGGTGAGTAGGCGCCCCACTCACCCAGAGCTCTCTGTTGCACATTTTTGTATGCCTGTGTGTTTTCCACAGGTAGCACCTCATTCCCAGCATAAGGCGCTGGTAGATTCAGGCGCGGCTGGGAATTTTATTGATAAAAAGTTTTGTTTAGCGTTAGGGATTCCCCTCCTTCCTGTTGATGTTCCTTTCCCCGTTCATGCCCTAGATAGCCGTCCGTTGGGTACGGGCTTGATCAGGGAGGTCACGGCGCCACTTAGGATGTGTGCGCAGGGGGGTCATCAGGAGAGGATCCAGCTATTTCTGATTGACTCTCCTGCGTATCCGGTGGTGCTGGGCATGCCCTGGTTGAGTACCCATAACCCATCCATTTCGTGGCAGGAGAGGGCTCTGATGGAGTGGTCTGCTCAGTGTGTGGGTAGATGTTTGGGCGTTTCCGTAGGGGCTACCTCGGTGGAGAGTCCAAACCAGGTGCCCGCATTGCACGTTCCCCCTGAGTATGGGGATTTGGCTATTGCGTTTAGTAAGGCGAGGGCGACGCAGTTGCCGCCCCATAGGCAGGGAGATTGTGCGATAGACCTCCAGGCAGGAGCTGCGCTCCCACGGAGCCATGTGTATCCTCTGTCTCAAGAGGAGAAGAAAGCTATGGAGACTTACATAGACGAATCTCTGAGACAAGGATACATACGGCCTTCCACTTCCCCTGCGTCCTCGAGTTTCTTTTTTGTGAAGAAAAAGGATGGTGGTTTGCGCCCATGCATCGATTACCGTGGTCTCAATCAGATTACGGTGAAGTACAGTTATCCACTCCCGCTGATTGCGACCATGACTGAGTCGCTGCATGGGGCGCGTTTCTTCACAAAATTAGATCTCAGGAGCGCATACAACTTGGTGCGCATCAGGGAGGGCGATGAATGGAAGACAGCCTTTAGTACCACCTCGGGCCATTACGAGTATCTGGTCATGCCATACGGGTTGATGAACGCTCCGTCAGTTTTCCAATCATTCGTGGATGAGATCTTCCGGGACATGCAGGGGCAGGGGGTGGTTGTGTACATTGATGACATTCTCGTGTACTCGCCTACCCGTGTCGAGCATGTGGCCCTGGTGCGTAGAGTGTTGCGGAGGCTGGTGGAGCACGACCTGTATGTGAAGGCAGAGAAGTGTCTGTTTTTCCAGGAGTCGGTCTCCTTTTTGGGGTATCAGTTGTCTGCGTCAGGGGTGAAGATGGAGGTAGACCGGGTGTCGGCCGTGCGTAATTGGCAAACACCAACCACTGTGAAGGAGGTGCAGCAGTTTTTGGGGTTTGCGAATTACTACCGGAGGTTTATCCGGGGTTTTGGACAGGTGGCAGCTCCCATCACGTCTCTGTTGAAGGGGGGTCCGGTGCGTCTGCAGTGGTCGGCCGAGGCGGACAGGGCGTTTGGGAGGCTGAAGGACCTGTTTACCTCGGCCCCGGTGCTGGCGCATCCGGATCCCTCTTTGCCGTTCCAGGTAGAGGTGGACGCGTCAGAGGCCGGTCTAGGAGCCGTGCTTTCACAACGATCTGGCGCGCCACCTAAACTCCGCCCCTGTGCTTTTTATTCTAAGAAGCTCAGTCCGGCGGAGCGGAACGATGACGTAGGGGACAGGGAGCTGTTAGCCGTGGTACAGGCCTTAAAGGTGTGGAGGCACTGGCTTGAGGGGGCTCAACACCCTTTCCTCATTTTGACGGACCACCGTAACCTGGAGTACATCCGGGCGGCGAGGAGGCTGAACCCTCGCCAGGCAAGATGGAATATGTTCTTGACCAGGTTTACTTTTAAGATCACGTACATCCCTGGGTCACAGAATGGTAAGGCAGATGCGCTGTCTCGGCGGTATGACACGGAGGAGAGGTCCGTGGAGCCCACTCCCATACTGCCGGAGTCGTGTCTGGTGGCACCGGTAGTGTGGGAGGTCGATGCTGAACTCGAGCGGGCGTTACGCACCGACACTAGTCCACCACAGTGCCCGGAGGGTCGGAAGTACGTTCCGCTCGAGGTTCGGGATCGATTGATCTATTGGGCTCACACGTCACCCTCCTCTGGACATCCGGGTATCGGCCGGACAGTGCACTGTCTTAGTGCCAAGTACTGGTGGCCCACGTTGGCAAGGGATGTGAGGGTTTATGTTTCCTCCTGCTCGGTGTGCGCCCAGTGTAAGGCGCCTAGACATCTGCCTAGGGGTAAGTTACTACCCCTGCCCGTGCCACAACGACCATGGTCCCACCTCTCGGTGGATTTCCTCACTGACCTTCCTCCTTCAAAGGGGAATACCACCATACTGGTCGTTGTGGACCGGTTTTCTAAGGCCTGTCGTTTGCTCCCCATGCCGGGCCTTCCTACCGCCCTGCAAACTGCCGAGGCCCTGTTCACCCATGTGTTCCGGCACTACGGGGTACCCGAGGATATTGTGTCTGATCGGGGTCCCCAATTTACCTCCAGAGTCTGGAGGGCCTTTATGGAGCGGTTGGGGGTCTCGGTGAGCCTCACCTCGGGTTACCACCCGGAGAGTAATGGGCAGGTGGAACGTGTAAACCAGGATGTGGGCAGGTTTCTTAGAACATACTGCCAGGACCAGCCGGAGGAGTGGGCAAGGTACGTTCCCTGGGCCGAAATGGCCCAGAATTCCCTACGCCATTCCTCCACTAACCTAACCCCTTTCCAATGCGTGTTAGGTTACCAGCCGGTTCTGGCACCCTGGCAGCAGAGCCAGATCGAGGCTCCTGCGGTGGATGAGTGGGCGAGGCGCTCGGAGGAGACATGGAACGCTGCACACGTCCACCTGCAGCGGGCCCTCCGACGTCATAAGGCGAGCGCTGATCTCCACCGCAGTGAGGGACCGGTGTACGCACCTGGTGATCGAGTCTGGCTCTCTACCAGGAACCTGCCCCTCCGCCTGCCCTGTCGGAAACTGGGTCGGCGGTTTGTAGGGCCATTTAAAGTCCTGGGAAGGTTGAACGAGGTGTGTTATAAATTACAGCTACCTATTGAATATAAAAGTATTAACCCCTCGTTCCATGTGTCCCTTCTCAGGCCGGTGGTAGCTGGCCCACTCCAAGACAGTGAGATCAGGCAAGAGTTGTCCGTTTTGCCGTGTTTTCGGCTCAAATACAAGTATTTTGGAGTATCCGTCTGCGTCCTGCAATTGATTCCGCCACTACACCTACAGCACACCTTGACAGACATTATCAGTCTGAAAGCCTGAGGGAGTTAAATTCGAATTGGAATTTGTGGAATTGTTGGGGAAGATATTTAATTACGAATGACATTTTTGGAATTTACCTAACATTGGAATTGAGAAATTGAATTATCTCTGAATTCAAAGACTGACCTGGAATTTGAATTTAATTAAATGGAATTTACAGGGAGAGGGAATTGATTTAGAATTGAATTTGTGGAATTAACCCCAACCCGACTGAGTACAAAAACTGGTTCTGAGGCACATCAGATTGATCCACATCTATAAGGCTGAGTACATACTCTTTATTTTAATGAGATTCACACGTATGTATCCACACCTATAGGGCTGAGTACATACTCTTAATTTTTTACAATAATGAGATTCACATGTAGGGGTTCTGACACGCTGGCGTTGGTGTGTGCGCGCACACGCACTCAAAACCTGCAAAAACATTCAAGTTGAGATTCGATCATGCATGAAGCACAAGTGGGAAAAGTGGAGGAGAACAAGGAGGGCATTGAGGTGACACATGCTCTCACTCTCAATCCACTATTTTAAAAGCCCAATTCAATTAACCTGCTTTCACTTGCATCTCACAACTTGCACTTACGGCAAATCCACAATTTGTTGTTGTTGTTGGTAAAGCCGCCAGTCATCCTTTCTCCAGTTTTGACAGAGGTAAGTAAACACCCAGAACTGGCAGGCCATGCATGGCATACTCCATAGAGATAAAACACAATTTTATAAATATTATACATATATTAGTATTACATTGAATACTTGTAAACAATGTTCCCTCTAAACTGTGCGCAGGCGCGCATTTCACCTCGGACTGCCGCGCAGAAGATATATGAGCCAGCGCAGAGAAGCACGAGATTGAACTTCGCTCAACTTTCTACAGTTTTCCCCTTTAGTTAACACTATCAACGTTTTGCTCTACTGTGGCAATTGCGATCGAATCAATGCAATATTAGCCACTTTCAATGTAATATACCGAAACAAAACGAAATATGCAATATTTAGCATGCAAAACGAACTGTGCAAGAGACTTTCTTGTAGGCAGAGCACATTGGAGTAGGATTTTATTGCATTGACAGGCACGTCTCAAGGCCCATATTCTACACAGACCAGTGAATCAGAGCTGCAGTAGGCCTATATGCAAATAGCCATTGCCATATATGGATCTGTGCCATTCTCTTTGAACTGGACTGTGTATAGGCTGCAATATGAGCGGTCGAGAGTAGATGCGCTTGTTTTGAGATCAAAGTGAGAGCTGCATGTAGCCACGTGTGCACATTTGTTCATATTCTTTGCTAGTTAGTGAGTTATTAGCCCAGTTATAGCTCATTTCTAGTCAACAATGGGGAGTGGTTGCTTCCAACAAGAGCACAAAATGTGTGCACTTCTATCCATCTTTGAAAAGCGAGTCAGGTAAAGAGCTTTTTTATGTCTTTAAGGGGAAGTGTTGTATTTTGAGATGGTCTTGAATAAACTATGTAGCCAATAGGCAGATCGTAGCATAATTGTCTGATTCTCTGTAATAATGGAATGGGAATAATAATGAATTTTATTTTGTAAAGTGGTTTCTTGCATCAAACATTTTTAGTCACCTTGTCTGAAGGATAAAGTGGATAAACAGGTTCATGTCAAGCCCTTAATGTTTTAATTGTAATGGCCTACATTGAACACCACACATTGGCTGCTACTGTAGGCTGATCGATAGAACAGCTATTTTCATGTTAAAATGTTATGAGATGCGTTTTTCTCCATTGTTTTTGATGGTAGGCCACTCTGGTAGGCCTACATTATGATCAAATAGCCACAGTAGTCTACTTGGCCACTGTTAAAACTGTAACTTCAAGCGGGTACAGCCTCAGTGTTCACAATAACCAAGAGATGGAAGTTGCACAGAATTTTCACAATGTTCAAGTTTGCGCTCAGCAGACCTGACATTTGCTCAGTGCCCAAAATAATTAGAGGGAACATTGCTTGTAAATGGATGGAACTGACCTCAACACTTGAATGTTGTGTAGCAATAATAATAAGCTGTGTGTTATAGTCATGTTGACAGAACTCCTAGGTCTTGGCACAAGATCACCTGGTCCCATAGAAATAAAATAAGAGTTATAAACGTCTAATAAACATCTGAAGCACGTGTGCAGTCAGTCTCTGAGATTACAATCATAGTCAAGTCACAACCCTCCTTTTTTTGCAAAGACAAAGGAACACAGCCATATGCTGCAATGCTTAGAATGAACTGTGGCAGACATAAGGATGGGATAGGGCCATGATACCCACTGTGAACAGTATGGTTTCACAGCTGTGTTATAGACGTGGTCACTGACAGCTGAATGCACTTGGACAGTCTTTAGATGGTTGTTATATGTATTTGTGACCATCCTTATCGAGCTATGAATATGAATGTGCTACTTGATTCTTTAAATGTTTTATGTAGCTGACGATTGTTATTGGCAATCTCAATGGTCATGTAGGTCAACTGTTATTCTTGAAGGTGACCCGGGAATCCCCTTTCTGTTTCTGAAGCGGTTGAAAGCCAATGAAGTTAAGTGAGCTGAAACTGTACACGTTTTTCTTCACTGCAACATGGGCTTTTACACAGCTTTTCACACACTATTTATTTACTTTAACAACTAGCCTAAATATCTCTGCAGATATAGCCTGCATTCCATGGTGGTTCCTTCAAGGGAGAATTCTAATGTCGATGTTTAGGTAATGATGCACCTTTCTTTCTTCAAGGAGGACAAGAGATTAATGAAATGTAGCACATCCACAAATAACTAATCTATCCACCAAATCTACAGATTAAGCTACTCTCTCTAATTTAATATTTGGCCTATTAGGACCAATTAGTTTATACAATAAAGTATTTATTTAGCTGAAGGGAGAGGGTTCAACTTCCCTGGAACCCAAAGGTATACAGTATTATTACACTCTTAATATGAAACCTCTTGCAAGGCAACAGATACACTGATTGGTTTGGGATTTGAATTTCAATGCACTAAGCATGTACAAGAAGAATCCCTACAGACAATCACAACAAAATAATATATCTTTCCATATTCTATCCCAAGACATTTCACAGATATACACTGAGTGTACAACACATTAAGGACAGCTGCTCTTTCCATGACATTACATTTACATTTTACATTTTAGTCATTTAGCAGACGCTCTTAACCAGAGCGACTTACAGGAGCAATTAGGGTTAAGTGCCTTGCTCAAGGGCACATTAACGTCATTTAGCAGACGCTCTTAGCCAGAGCGACTCACAAATTGGTGCGTTCACCCTATAGCCAGTGGGATAACCACTTTACAATTTGGGGGGGGGGGGGGGGGGGTTAGAAGGAATACTTTATCCTATCCCAGGTATTCCTTAAAGAGGTGGGGTTTCAAATGTCTCCGGAAGGTGGTGAGTGACTCCGCTGTCCTGGCGTCGTGAGGGAGCTTGTTCCACCATTGGGGTGCCAGAGCAGCGAACAGTTTTGACTGGGACATAGACTTGACTTGACTGGGACATAGACTTGACATGACATAGACTGACCAGGTGAATCCATGTGAAAGCTATGATCCCTTATTGATGTCACTTGTAAATTCCACTTCAGTCAGTGTAGATGAGACAGGTTAAATAAGTATTTGTAAGCCTTGAGACAATTGAGACATGGATTGTGTATGTGTGCCATTCAGAGGGTGAATGGGCAAGACAAAATATTGAAGTGCCTTTGAACGGGGTATGGTAGTAAGTGCCAGGCGCACTGGTTTGTGTCAAGAACTGCAAGGCTGCTGGGTTTTTCACACTTAACAGTTCTCATGTGTATCAAGAATGGTCCACCACCAAAAGGACATCCATCCAACTTGACACAACTGTGGGAAGCATTGGAGTCAACATGGGATTCCACATCCCTGTGGAACACGCCGTCCATGCGCCGACAAATTGAGGCTGTTCTGAGGGCAAAAGGGGCGGGGTGCAACTCAATATTAGGAAGGTGTCCTTAATGTTTTGTACACTCAGTGTATATTGTTGGATCTAAACACTTGTTGTTTTTTTCATCTAATTTGACAGTTTAGGAAGTAGATGCTCATCTAAATCTCCATGTATTGACTGTCATTTTGGCAATTCTGATGTTGCTGAATGTAGCCTACGTTTAGAACCATTACGGACTAATAATTGTGTGCTGCCATCTTGTGGTAAATGCTGCACCTTGTTTGCACAGACTTTTCATTCCATGGCGAAAGTTAGAGAGTACGATCCACATACCGAGAACAACTTCATGTGATCAATGACTAACACAAACACATAAACAAAAACAATAAATGAGTATGAGAACCGACTTGTAGCAATAGCAATAACATGTTTCTATCTGAAATCAATGCATGTCTCGCATCCTGTCGAAGGAAAGTGGTGTGAACTTGTACCCAGATCCTTTGTAGAACTTGTTTTGGAATTCAACCCTGTAAAAGACAAATGACAGAAAAACATAACCTTTGGAAATATATAATTCAAGTGTAATTCACGTCTTGTTATATTCTTTACATCAGATTAGGTGAAACAACGGTGATTAATGACTGCTGCCGTTGCCGCTTCAGTTGTGTCAATAAGCTCAAGGTCTGTATGTGAGCTATATCAAGTGTGTGAGTGCGCGTTTGTGTGTGCATAGATGCATGCGTGTTTGTGTTGCTTGTCCCTACCAGTGCAGCCGTAGGGCGTGGAGGAAGGCAGAAAGACCCTCCATGACCAGGAGGATGGTGACGGTGAGGACAGCGAAGACAGCAAAGGTCACGGCCAGCAGAACAGAGCCCATCCCCGAGGTAACCCTCAGAGCCACCTGCAGAACCATCTTCCACAGCACCTCAGACAGCTCTACACAGACAACATACACAGGAACATAGAATACAGTTAAATTAATTTGAACATAACAGGTGACGGCAGGTAGCCTAGCGGTTAAGAGCATTGGTCCACATTCTTCTCCTGGAATGATTGTTATTGAGGTTTATTCTCTCCACCATTTTATGTCATCCTTTTCATTTTGGGGATCAGAAAGTCGAAGAGGCACGGTCATAACCATAACAGCCACATGGATATAGCTTTTAATGCGTGGGACACTTTAATTGCAAAGAGGTAAAGTGTTGTGCAGCATAATACCCTACCAGCATGAGCTAGACTGAGAGCCCACAGGCGAAGGTAGGAGGCTGTGTTGGAGATGCAGCCAAGGCAGTACTCGATGGTGTGGATGCCCTGGTACACAAAAATGTCACCCATACTGACCTGCAATGAGAAAAAAGCTTGAGTAGATGTTTTTATTCACGCCAAAGAAAAGTGAAATACAAAACAGTACAGATAATAAACTGGTAAAGACTGTGTGCAGGTGAGGTTGGATGCCCAAAAGGGCTGATATGAAAACCACACCACAAATATAAGTACAAAACCTTTTTCTTTATTAAATCAGTTAAACAGCATATTAATTATAATTGTACATAAATAAATAATATGCCATTTAGCAGACGCTTTTATCCAAAGCGACTTACAGTCATGCGTGCATACATTTTTTTTTGTGTATGGGTGGTCCCGGGGATTGAACCCACTACCTTAGCGTTACAAGCGCCGTGCTCTACCAGCTGAGCTACAGAGGACCACCATATACTCAGTAAACAAGAAAAAAACATGTTTGATTATATATGAGAGAGAGAGAGATTTCATCACTTTGCTACAGACAAATTGAATATGATCCAGGATAACTTTTCATCAATTAGAACTCTGAGGAATCTAGTGGATGTGATTAGTTCCATTTCATTCCCACCAACTGAGATTCTAGCTCTTTTTTATTTTCTTTACAATATTTCTTATTTTTACTAGTGAATAAAATAAATGTTGGATTTTTTAACATTTAAAGATCATTTGTTTATCTGGAACCATTCAGAAAATTTGGCCATACCTGAATTGGCTTAATTAATTAGTGAATCAAAATTCGTATGTGATCAAATCTAATTGGTATCATCAGCAAAGAGAATGGGAAGTACGGTAGAAGACACAGCAGCAAGGTCATTGATATAGATTAGTTATAAGAAAAGGTCCAATTATAACGCCACAGGATATCTTGGCCCTGGTAGATGCACAGCAGTTTGCATAAACAAATTGTTCCATAAACATAACTATATGTTGTGGTTAATATTGAAATAAAAATAACCATGATAAATTACAGAACATATTTTCTGACCATGTATATTTATTTATAAACATTGTTGTTTTAGAAGTGACTTACCTTCTCTTTCCTGTTATCTGAAGCCTCCTGGTTGGAGATCCCAAAAACCTGCATGGGAAACTTGTTTATTGAGGGCTTCTGTTGGAATAATTTTTATATTAAGTTTCACTAAAATATGTATTTTCATGGCAGTTATATAGGCAAGTACAGTCTACTTACAGAGTACACATTGACATGAACAAACTGCCTTGTCAATCCAATACTTTTGCTTTACCAACGTCTACTTATAATGCATTATTCTAGTCTAGTTTACTTACCAGCTTTGATTGCTTGTGTTCTCTATACAAGAGCAGGGTCTTGGCAAACAGTAGCCAAGGCACCATAAGCACAGCAACAACCACCAGAAATATTTGCACAGGTTTCTGTATGATAAAAATAAAACATGAGAAAATGACCGTTTTCGCTTAGAACTGAATGCATATCGAGGTTTCTGTTGCATCTGGACATAGGAGACTATCCTCTATTGTGTACAAATGCATACATTACATGGAAACTATTTATGTGGTTTCCTTGGATGAAAAACACGATTACATTATGTCACTTAGCAGAGTCTTCTATCCAAAACCACTTAAAGTACTGTGAATGCATACATTTTGAGTATGTGTCTGTGTTCCAATCCGGGAAATGAACCCACAAATGATATTTTATAAACCCATGATATTTTAGGTTGAAGAAACCCATTGTACCTGTGTTGTGTAAAGCACAGCACCCTCAGAGCCGTAGTCAAAGAGTATCATGTTGATGAAGAGGAGCAGGATGCTAGGAGCAGATTCAGACTTTATCGCCACACACCACTTGTAGAGAATGAGGAAGATCAGGTACCCAAACAGAGACAGCATGAAAATCACCTCTGGAATGAACTGCAACGCGATGTCCTTTAGGTTTCTGAAGAATCTGCAATGAAACGATAGAGATGATGGAAGTCTTCTGTTGGAGGCAATAACTTGGCACTACATTTTAAGTGACAGTGTATTGGTTTATCATAAACAGTACTGTACACAGTGTTTTAGTAAGTGCTGTAGTTCTCCTGGAAAAATACATGTACTTTGCTTTATTACCCTGTTACTCTTACATGTAATTATCACAGTGATACTACTGCCTCTGTGTCAGTATTAAGGACTTGCCAGACAGGAAGCGGTGACAGAGTTTCCCATTCACTTTCAAAGGAGCTAGGTGGGGGGGGGGGGGGGGGGGGGAATTCTATCCAGGTGGAGCAGTCGGCGGTGCTTATGAACGTGAAAGCCGCCTGGCGGAGGCGGAGAAAATAGGAATCTGCTCTATTTTGGCAAACTTGGCGAGTTTCGCTTCCTGTCTGGAAAGCACTTTACTTACATGTAGTTCACCAGACTCAGAGTGACTCCAAAGAGCATGTGGGCCACTCCCATTATAACAGACATCTTCATCTTGTAAGAGTTCAGGAACGACAGCTTATTCGATGCAATATTCCAAATCTGTATCAGACATCAGTTTGAAATAGAGAAAGTCTGATCAGGTTACATTGTATATAAGATCATTCTTAATAAAAGTTCAATAACAACGACCCAGCTGGTTAAGAACTTAGTACTCAAGCATTTATAATACACAATAAAAACAAAACACACGAAAGAAAGAAACAAAACCCAGAATAAAATACACTGAAGGAAAGCCTACCTTATGGAGTAGCAGAGAAAAGCGCTACTCATGACATGACACAAAAAATGGTCCATGGACAGTAAAATAATGACGATGAAAACAATGATATTCACTTTTATCACAACAGCAAATAGAGAGAAAAGTATTTGACCCTTTGCCCTTTGACCTCAAATCTATGTGGGGTTAGATGGTTAGAAGAGTTTGCACACACTAACCGGGTCAACACCGAATGGGTAGGGATTGCCAGAGTAGACTCCAGACACCAGGGGGTCCAGATGAAGATGGCCAGAGTCATGCAACGTCTCATTACTGGGGAGAAAGCACAAAAACAAACATACAATTTACATTCTTATTCCAACTAACTAATTCTATTACCGCTTTATTACATTTACGTCATTTAGCAGACGCTCTTATCCAGAGCGACTTACAGGAGCAATTAGGGTTAAATGCCTTGCTCAAGGGCACATCGACAGATTTTTTTTTTCTTCACCTAGTCGGCTCGGGGATTAGAACCAGCGACCTTTCGGTTACTGGCACAACGCTCTTAACCACTAAGCTACCTACTCTATTTCCTGCTTTAATAAAGGAGCAAACGCACGTCCACGGTCCATGTGGATGGAACATGGGTCTGACGCTCCACGAGGATCCAAAGAGGTTGAAGGACTTGGAGAAGCAGTCGTTGTAGATGAGGCCAGTGTATATGGAGAAGAGGCCCATCAGGAAGATAATGTAGCGTCCTCCCACCAGCATGTCAATCAGCTGCAGGGACGAGTAACTAACGTTACAGTCAAAACAATGCACCACATTGTCTTTCAATGTTAGTGTAGTTGTAACACATTAAAAAATATATATATATTTTTTAAATCCACTAAAACTATGCTTTCCTGATAATAAAATATTCTAAAGTTGACTTTTCACCTGTGGCACTTAAACACCACAAGTGACGGACATCAATACTATTAATCCTCAGGGCTCAGACAGAGCGCTCTTCATACCTCGTTCTTCAGCTTCCTGAAGTGTTCTTGGTGTAGGATCAACCATAGAGCGAGCAGAGTCATGACGAGACCGTGACCACAGTCTCCAAACATGACCGCAAACAGGAAAGGGAATGTCACCATGGTGTACGGAGCTGAAAGACATCACATTCAAACATGAAATCAACAGTTGTGCTCTGCCAAAACGACTTTGGAAGGACTTCTCTTTTATTTACAATATTAGTAACAGCAAAAAAAAGGAAAACATAAGCTAATAAGATCAGGGTCAGTCACATTATGTCAAATACTTCCAAATACAGATGTTAATTTGAGCCAGTTTGCTACAGCAGGAAAATAATCCTGCAGTAACAGGAAATGTGAATTATTATGTGGATTATAATGAATTAAAATGTTTGTAGAGGTAGATACATTTTTCATAAAGGAAAATCAAGTCTGAAATTTCTACCGGAAATTTTAAATCTCAAATACACTACAAGTTTTACATTTCTTGCATTGCAGGTTCTCCTGCAACAGGGTGATCAAATGGAAGTCCCCAAAGTGCAAACTCCAATGTAAATCAAGCGCACACAGGAGATAGTGGTGTTGTTACCTGGGTTTATTTCCTGATAGTTGCCGACCCCATAGGCATCAACGATGCTCTGGAAACCTGAGGTAAAGGAGTTAACCCTGTTGAAGGTTGGGGGTGTCTGCTTGGTTTGGATTCTGTTCACGACGGGGCTAAGACTGGAGCCACTCTGCTCCTAATGTTAAAAGAGCACAGACACACACACACAAGAAATATACACACACATTCCATTTACAAAAATCTGTGCTTACACCCTGAATGCTTAGTAATTAAAGCAAGTTCGGGATACTTACTGATCCCTTTATCAGTGCAGTGTGCACAGAGTTTAAGTCAGACACTGGACACCAAATCTCAGCAACAATCAGCTTCTGTGTGATGTCTATGTTACACAGGTTCAGTGTGTAATAGATGGCCTTCATCTTCTTGACTTTAGTGGTCCACTCCTGGAGGTCGGCTGCTGCTGCATTCAGGGCAGTCGCACGGAACTCCTCGGTCCTCTTCAGGACCTGACAGAAGTTTAATGACCAGAAAGAAAGGAAAGTGTTCTGTTTTCTTCCATCCCTCTTACCTCTTACGTAAAATATTGCTCTCCTTCCATCTGTGACATTACGACTAATTAAGGCAGGATAGCGAAAGTCCTGACACACTACTGATATATAATGTATGTATTAAGATGCATATCCAAGACTGATGAAAGCTGATCAAAGTTATGCAGCTTCATTGCCAAAGGGTTCAATAATGGACTTTTACCAATCGAAGGTCTTCAATGCGTGTGTTGGCGTTTGTTCTCATCTCCTTTCTTGCGTACGCATTGTTGGGACATGGATACATGCTGGCATGAAACCTGAAGTAGAACATTATATTTATATTTTTTGGTTAATTTACTTATTTTCAAGGCTTTTGACATACTCAAGGGATCTTTCACTCACCCATCACATAACTTTCTGATCTTTCCTCTGACCTGGTCTCCTTGGACAAATATTACGAACACGTCCTTCTTCTCTAGATCCTCCTGTGAGCATAAAACAATGTTTGTTTACTCAACACGCATCTGCCATTATAAGCTATTGAACAACCTTTTATGGTTGTTTGCCTCAAAATAGAGGAGATAATTATGTTTGAACATGTGCTTATTAGTGAACTTTTCCCTTACAGCCATGTTCTCCTCCTCATGGGGCTTGATTTCAGCATGGCGGAGGACAAAGTTTCCATGAAACAGTCGCCACAGGATCTTTTCGAAGGCAGGGAAACGTTCATGTTTGATGACTCCTGCTACAAATCTGCCATGGGGATACAAGAGGAAGGCATCATGCTACCCAGTTGGCAAAAATACGTTGTTACTTCATCTGGTTATCTGATGTCTCTACAACCAGATAGCAACCTGAAAATGGTGGTGGCTCCTACTTTAAACCAATTCCCGTGGGTTTTTTGTGTGTGTGGTAAGCCTGACTAGTAAAATAAGGCTAATAAGTCACCCAAGTTTCAGGGGTCCATTGGTGCTGGTGTAACTGGTGCGTCGGCTTGTCATCCTGGAAGAGTACACCGAGTCTTCAGAAGGAAGCTCAGAGATGGAAAGCTGGGACTCAGCCTATAGGCACAACATAAGAAACAGGACTGTTTATGCTATCATTCTTTATGACATTCTTATCTTTCCGTCTTGCCATCCCATTATTTGTTAGGAGGACATAAGTCAAATGCAGTCCGCTATTTACCTCCTCAAAAAAGTCATCAGTCATCTGCAGGAGATGGTTGATCTCCATTAGTTGAGTGAAGTTCTGCCTGAGGGTGTCTCGGTTTGAGTTGATCTCCTTCAGCTCCTTCTCCAGTTTATCAAAGCTAGACTGTAACATACATGAAGAAAAGGGGATCCCAAAATGAGTTTATTGTATTAAATGATAGTAGTTGGACTAAATTGGTATAAACAAGTTAGATTAACATCAAACACCTTTTTACAAAAACCGATAACTAGCCTACTGGGTTTGCTGCACTCGTTATGTCTAGGGGTCTTAGGCCTAGCTACATAGTCTGTAGCTTGATTGGATGTGTGCATAAATGTGAGATGTAAGCATATGCGACCAGGTGTTCAGTACCCGGAAGACAGCCACCTTACCACAGGTCCAGGGCCAGTTCAGTCATGACTCCCATCATCGGCCAGTCCAAGCAGATTAGTATTCGTTCAAATAAATAAATATATACAAAAAGAAAACTACAAAGAGGAATGCCTAAACTAAAGAGGTTAACCAACACAAAACAACTCCAAACAAGCCATGAGGCCTCTGGTCATGCATTGCCAATCAACCTGATTGGCGCCACCAGTTGTGCTTCCTGACAGAGTACAGCCCTTGACCCGGTTGGTGCTGCCACCTGGGGATGGAGTGTGGAAGTGCATCCTGGTAGTGTGTTTGTCTATGTCCTAACACTAACCTTCCCCCCATATCATAACACTAATCAAGCTAGACTTTAACATACATGTAGAAAAGGGGATCGCAAAATGAGTTTATTGTATTTAATGGTAATCATTGGCCTAACTTGGTATAAACAAGTTACATCAAACTAATGATGACACGGCTGGGAAATAAACTAGTGACCAACTGTAAGAGCAAGCATCTTACCTCTAAATCCAGAACATCTCGTGGAAGATGTATTCTCTCACTGGTAAAGTCTGCCGGGATGTGGATGTTTGATTTGACAACCTCATTTTTCAAGAACCCTAGTAGAAATGAGTCCAATGTTTAGAGAGGGGATATTCTAGGTATTTATTTAGAAGGGGCTTTCGTCCAGACTCCTATTTAAATCTACCTTTAAAAACAACATACTTACGAAGAATTCTCTCCATCTCCTCACATTTCTTCACCTCCTTCACAAATCTGCGCTGAAAGGCAACTGTTCCAGGATTTAGCTAAAACATATGAAAATATATACAGTGGGGGAAAAAAGTATTTAGTCAGCCACCAATTGTGCAAGTTCTCCCACTTAAAAAGATGAGAGAGGCCTGTAATTTTCATCATAGGTACACGTCAACTATGACAGACAAAATGAGAAGAAAAAAATCCAGAAAATCACATTGTAGGATTTTTAATGAATATATTTGCAAATTATGGTGGAAAATAAGTATTTGGTCAATAACAAAAGTTTCTCAATACTTTGTTATATACCCTTTGTTGGCAATGACACGGGTCAAACGTTTTCTGTAAGTCTTCACAAGGTTTTCACACACTGTTGCTGGTATTTTGGCCCATTCCTCCATGCAGATCTCCTCTAGAGCAGTGATGTTTTGGGGCTGTCGCTGGGCAACACAGACTTTCAACTCCCTCCAAAGATTTTCTATGGGGTTGAGATCTGGAGACTGGCTAGGCCACTCCAGGACCTTGAAATGCTTCTTACGAAGCCACTCCTTCGTTGCCCGGGCGGTGTGTTTGGGATCATTGTCATGCTGAAAGACCCAGCCACGTTTCATCTTAAATGCCCTTGCTGATAGAAGGAGGTTTTCACTCAAAATCTCACGATACATGGCCCCATTCATTCTTTCCTTTACACGGATCAGTCGTCCTGGTCCCTTTGCAGAAAAACAGCCCCAAAGCATGATGTTTCCACCCCCATGCTTCACAGTAGGTATGGTGTTCTTTGGATGCAACTCAGCATTCTTTGTCCTCCAAACACGACGAGTTGAGTTTTTACCAAAAAGTTATATTTTGGTTTCATCTGACCATATGACATTCTCCAAATCCTCTTCTGGATCATCCAAATGCACTCTAGCAAACTTCAGACGGGCCTGGACATGTACTGGCTTAAGCAGGGGGACACGTCTGGCACTGCAGGATTTGAGTCCCTGGCGGCGTAGTGTGTTACTGATGGTAGGCTTTGTTACTTTGGTCCCAGCTCCCTGCAGGTCATTCACTAGGTTCCCCCTTGTGGTTCTGGGATTTTTGCTCACCGTTCTTGTGATCATTTTGACCCCACGGGGTGAGATCTTGCGTGGAGCCCCAGATCGAGGGAGATTATCAGTGGTCTTGTATGTCTTCCATTTCCTAATAATTGCTCCCACAGTTGATTTCTTCAAACCAAGCTGCTTACCTATTGCAGATTCAGTCTTCCCAGCCTGGTGCAGGTCTACAATTTTGTTTCTGGTGTCCTTTGACAACTCTTTGGTCTTGGCCATAGTGGAGTTTGGAGTGTGACTGTTTGAGGTTGTGGACAGGTGTCTTTTATACTGATAACAAGTTCAAACAGGTGCCATTAATACAGGTAACGAGTGGAGGACAGAGGAGCCTCTTAAAGAAGAAGTTACAGGTCCGTGAGAGCCAGAAATCTTGCTTGTTTGTAGGTGACCAAATACTTATTTTCCACCATAATTTGCAAATAAATTCATTAAAAATCCTACAATGTGATTTTCTGGAATTTTTTCTCTCATTTTGTCTGTCATAGTTGACGTGTACCTATGATGAAAATTACAGGCCTCTCTCATCTTCTTAAGTGGGAGAACTTGCACAATTGGTGGCTGACTAAATACTTTTTTCCCCCACTGTACTTCAATTGGCTGACGTGTTAGCTGTTAGTGATTTCAGTGTAAACTATTTTATCATATTCTGTGTGAAGTGTTTAACTTACATTTTCGTCATTTAGCAGACGCTCTTATCCAGAGCGACTTACAACTTCAATAGAAAACAAAAACTCACACTGACCCAAGTACTGTAACCAAACTGAATTGCTCCGGGTTGAAGTTCCTCTGTACAGATCTAGGCTCAGCTTCCCCTCCCCCAACATAAATTATAAATCACGTTCTAATACGATCAGTTATGTAATTTCATTAAAGTAAGTATGCGTAAAAGTAACAGTTTGTTTTTGCATGGTGAATGTGTAATTGTTGGTTTGTGCACAAACATAATGAAATATTTTTGGGAAGGCTTTATACAGGCAACATCTATTAACCTTAATGTGAGAGGGCAATCGATAGGCCTACACTTGTTTTACACTTTATCTCCACGTTTCACATGTTATTTGTCATTAGAACGCACAAGAATTTGGATAGTTCCAACTTTTTCCTTTAATGACTCTATATTATTTAAACTTACAGTAATGTGTCAATATCAATCCAGTGTACATGGTGGAATCAATATGTATTAGACTGGCATGCAGCTAACTGGATGTGACCTTCATACCATTAGCCATATTGTGCTCGGTTTAACATGTTTATCCCATTTATGGGCTATTTCAACTTTTTTTTTTTACTTCTACTAATACCCAATACTTGAAAATGTTTGAAAAAGTAATACTAAAAAAGGGTTAGGCGAGAAACCTCGAATGTAAAGAACTTTCTGTTAATATAGTTTAGTTATTATAGTATATACCACGTTTCCATTCGTTTATCTGGAAATGTGATTGTTTTTACTCACATCTTTAAATTGCACCAGTCCTAGATGCCCAAGCTCATTGATGCAGTTGTGAGCTGACTCCGTTTGGAAAAACAGCTGGACAAGACACATCTCTTCACTACGAAAAAAGGAATCCATCTTTAAATCAAACTAGTCCTGATTTGACTTAGGCGATCCTATAACAAAACCATGTGTTGTGCTCTTAGAATAACAACATTCACAGCAAGCGCCTCACATTTCTAATACATGCTAGACTACCCTTCAATGTGTCTTTTGAAGGGAAGTCCAAACATGAAATGGAAAGAGTGGTTGTGTCATCAGGATCAATAATGACACTGCTGCTGTGGTACTCACCAACACCACATGGTATACTGAGCCTGTGCCGTATAAGGGCTGAGTGAGCCACGGAGATGAGCCATTTGATCAAATCAAATCAAATCACATTTTATTTGCCACATACACGTGTTTAGCAGATGTTATTGCGGGTGTAGCGAAATGCTTGTGCTTCTAGCTCCGACAGTGCAGTAATATCTAATAAGGGTTAGGCTACTCGCGAGGCAAACTGCTAAAGAAAGACAGTGCCATAATATTGACGTTATAAAGTGACTGTCCGCTTGAGTGTTTTGAATATAACGCTTTTTAGAAATTGTGTAATTGGGAATCTGTGAAATGATTTGTTAAGAATAACATGACCTAGAAATAATACATTGAACATGTATTGGTAAAATGTATATCTGTATTCTCCATCTGCCAGATACAGTGGGGGAAAAAGTATTTAGTCAGCCACCAATTGTGCAAGTTCTCCCACATAAAAAGATGAGAGAGGCCTGTAATTTTCATCATAGGTACACGTCAACTATGACAGACAAATTCAGGAAAAAAAATCCAGAAAATCACATTGTAGGATTTTTAATGAATTTATTTGCAAATTATGGTGGAAAATAAGTATTTGGTCAATAACAAAAGTTTCTCAATACTTTGTTATATACCCTTTGTTGGCAATGACACGCGTCAAACGTTTTCTGTAAGTCTTCACAAGGTTTTCACACACTGTTGCTGGTATTTTGGCCCATTCCTCCATGCAGATCTCCTCTAGAGCAGTGATGTTTTGGGGCTGTCACTGGGCAACACAGACTTTCAACTCCCTCCAAAGATTTTCTATGGGGTTGAGATCTGGAGACTGGCTAGGCCACTCCAGGACCTTGAAATGCTTCTTACGAAGCCACTCCTTCGTTGCCCGGGCGGTGTGTTTGGGATCATTGTCATGCTGAAAGACCCAGCCACGTTTCATCTTCAATGCCCTTGCTGATGGAAGGAGGTTTTCACTCAAAATCTCATGATACATGGCCCCATTCATTCTTTCCTTTACACGGATCAGTCGTCCTGGTCCCTTTGCAGAAAAACAGCCCCAAAGCATGATGTTTCCACCCCCATGCTTCACAGTAGGTATGGTGTTCTTTGGATGCAACTCAGCATTCTTTGTCCTCCAAACACGACGAGTTGAGTTTTTACCAAAAAGTTATATTTTGGTTTCATCTGACCATATGACATTCTATAATAATAATAAATAAATAATATGCCATTTAGCAGACGCTTTTATCCAAAGCGACTTACAGTCATGCGTGCATACATTTGGATGATCCTCTTCTGGATCATCCAAATGCACTCTAGCAAACTTCAGACGGGCCTGGATATGTACTGGCTTAAGCAGGGGGACACGTCTGGCACTGCAGGATTTGAGTCCCTGGCGGCGTAGTGTTTTACTGATGGTAGGCTTTGTTACTTTGGTCCCAGCTCTCTGCAGGTCATTCACTAGGTCCCCCCTTGTGGTTCTGGGATTTTTGCTCACCGTTCTTGTGATCATTTTGACCCCATGGGGTGAGATCTTGCGTGGAGCCCCAGATCGAGGGAGATTATCAGTGGTCTTGTATGTCTTCCATTTCCTAATAATTGCTCCCACAGTTGATTTCTTCAAACCAAGCTGCTTACCTGTTGCAGATTCAGTCTTCCCAGCCTGGTGCAGGTCTACAATTTTGTTTCTGGTGTCCTTTGACAGCTCTTTGGTCTTGGCCATAGTGGAGTTTGGAGTGTGACTGTTTGAGGTTGTGGACAGGTGTCTTTTATACTGATAACAAGTTCAAACAGGTGCCATTAATACAGGTAACGAGTGGAGGACAGAGGAGCCTCTTAAAGAAGAAGTTACAGGTCTGTGAGAGCCAGAAATCTTGCTTGTTTGTAGGTGACCAAATACTTATTTTCCACCATAATTTGCAAATAAATTCATTAAAAATCCTACAATGTGATTTTCTGGATTTTTTTTCCTCAATTTGTCTGTCATAGTTGACGTGTACCTATGATGAAAATTTCAGGCCTCTCTCATCTTTTTAAGTGGGAGAACTTGCACAATTGGTGGCTGACTAAATACTTTTTTCCCCCACTGTACTTCAATTGGCTGACGTGTTAGCTGTTAGTGATTTCAGTGTAAACTATTTTCTCATATTCTGTGTGAAGTGTTTAACTTACATTTTCGTCATTTAGCAGACGCTCTTATCCAGAGCGACTTACAACTTCAATAGAAAACAAAAACTCACACTGACCCAAGTACTGTAACCAAACTGAATTGCTCCGGGTTGAAGTTCCTCTGTACAGATTTAGGCTCAGCTTCCCCTCCCCCAACATAATAATATGCCATTTAGCAGATGCTTTTATCCAAAGCGACTTACAGTCATGCGTGCATACATTTTTGTGTATGGTTGGTCCCGGGGATCGAACCCACTACCTTGGCGTTACAAGCGCCGTGCTCTACCAGCTGAGCTACAGAGGACCATTTATAACATAAATTATAAATCACGTTCTAATACGATCAGTTATGTAATTTCATTAAAGTAAGTATGCGTAAAAGTAACAGTTTGTTTTTGCATGGTGAATGTGTAATTGTTGGTTTGTGCACAAACATAATGAAATATTTTTGGGAAGGCTTTATACAGGCAACATCTATTAACCTTAATGTGAGAGGGCAATCGATAGGCCTACACTTGTTTTACACTTTATCTCCACGTTTCACATGTTATTTGTCATTAGAACGCACAAGAATTTGGATAGTTCCAACTTTTTCCTTTAATGACTCTATATTATTTAAACTTACAGTAATGTGTCAATATCAATCCAGTGTACATGGTGGAATCAATATGTATTAGACTGGCATGCAGCTAACTGGATGTGACCTTCATACCATTAGCCATATTGTGCTCGGTTTAACATGTTTATCCCATTTATGGGCTATTTCAACTTTTTTTTGTTAACTTCTACTAATACCCAATACTTGAAAATGTTTGAAAAAGTAATACTAAAAAAGGGTTAGGCGAGAAACCTCGAATGTAAAAAACTTTCTGTTAATATAGTTTAGTTATTATAGTATATACCACGTTTCCATTCGTTTATCTGGAAATGTGATTGTTTTTACTCACATCTTTAAATTGCACCAGTCCTAGATGCCCAAGCTCATTGATGCAGTTGTGAGCTGACTCCGTTTGGAAAAACAGCTGGACAAGACACATCTCTTCACTCCGAAAAAAGGAATCCATCTTTAAATCAAACTAGTCCTGATTTGACTTAGGCGATCCTATAACAAAACCATGTGTTGTGCTCTTAGAATAACAACATTCACAGCAAGCGCCTCACATTTCTAATACATGCTAGACTACCCTTCAATGTGTCTTTTGAAGGGAAGTCCAAACATGAAATGGAAAGAGTGGTTGTGTCATCAGGATCAATAATGACACTGCTGCTGTGGTACTCACCAACACCACATGGTATACTGAGCCTGTGCCGTATAAGGGCTGAGTGAGCCACGGAGATGAGCCATTTGATCAAATCAAATCAAATCACATTTTATTTGCCACATACACGTGTTTAGCAGATGTTATTGCGGGTGTAGCGAAATGCTTGTGCTTCTAGCTCCGACAGTGCAGTAATATCTAATAAGGGTTAGGCTACTCGCGAGGCAAACTGCTAAAGAAAGACAGTGCCATAATATTGACGTTATAAAGTGACTGTCCGCTTGAGTGTTTTGAATATAACGCTTTTTAGAAATTGTGTAATTGGGAATCTGGGAAATGATTTGTTAAGAATAACATGACCTAGAAATAATACATTCTACATGTATTGGTAAAATGTATATCTGTATTCTCCATCTGCCAGATACAGTGGGGGAAAAAGTATTTAGTCAGCCACCAATTGTGCAAGTTCTCCCACATAAAAAGATGAGAGAGGCCTGTAATTTTCATCATAGGTACACGTCAACTATGACAGACAAATTGAGGAAAAAAAATCCAGAAAATCACATTGTAGGATTTTTAATGAATATATTTGCAAATTATGGTGGAAAATAAGTATTTGGTCACCTACAAACACGCAAGATTTCTGGCTCTCACAGACCTGTAACTTCTTCTTTAAGAGGCTCCTCTGTCCTCCACTCGTTACCTGTATTAATGGCACCTGTTTGAACGTGTTATCAGTATAAAATATACCTGTCCACAACCTCAAACAGTCACACTCCAAACTCCACTATGGCCAAGACCAAAGAGCTGTCAAAGGACACCAGAAACAAAATTGTAGACCTGCACCAGGCTTTGAAGACTGAATCTGCAATAGGTAAGCAGCTTGGTTTGAAGAAACCAACTGTGGGAGCAATTATTAGGAAATGGAAGACATACAAGACCACTGATAATCTCCCTCGATCTGGGGCTCCACGCAAGATCTCACCCCGTGGGGTCAAAATGATCACAAGAACGGTGAGCAAAAATCCCAGAACCACACGGGGGGACCTAGTGAATGACCTGCAGAGAACTGGGACCAAAGTAACAAAGCCTACCATCAGTAACACACTACGCCGCCAGGGACTCAAATCCTGCAGTGCCAGACGTGTCCCCCTGCTTAAGCCAGTACATGTCCAGGCACGTCTGAAGTTTGCTAGAGTGCATTTGGATGATCCAGAAGAGGATTGGGAGAATGCCATATGGTCAGATGAAACCAAAATAGAACTTTTTGGTAAAAACTCAACTCGTCGTGTTTGGAGGACAAAGAATGCTGAGTTGCATCCAAAGAACACCATACCTACTGTGAAGCATGGGGGTGGAAACATCATGCTTTGGGGCTGTTTTTCTGCAAAGGGACCAGGACGACTGATCCGTGTAAAGGAAAGAATGAATGGGGCCATGTATCGTGAGATTTTGAGTGAAAACCTCCTTCCATCAGCAAGGGCATTGAAGATGAAACGTGGCTGGGTCTTTTAGCATGACAATGATCCCAAACACACCGCCCGGGCAACGAAGGAGTGGCTTCGTAAGAAGCATTTCAAGGTCCTGGATTGGCCTAGCCAGTCTCCAGATCTCAACCCCATAGAAAATCTTTGGAGGGAGTTGAAAGTCTGTGTTGCCCAGCGACAGCCCCAAAACATCACTGCTCTAGAGGAGATCTGCATGGAGGAATCGGCCAAAATACCAGCAACAGTGTGTAAACCTTGTGAAGACTTACAGAAAACGTTTGACCTGTGTCATTGCCAACAAAGGGTATATAACAAAGTATTGAGAAACTTTTGTTATTGACCAAATACTTATTTTCCACCATAATTTGCAAATAAATTCATTAAAAATCCTACAATGTGATTTTCTGGAAAAAAAAATCTCATTTTGTCTGTCATAGTTGACGTGTACCTATGATGAAAATTACAGGCCTCTCTCATCTTTTTAAGTGAGAGAACTTGCACAATTGGTGGCTGACTAAATACTTTTTCCCCCCACTGTATAGGCTACCCCTTTTTTTCTGATCTGTATAAAAGAGCACATAAGGCCTGCATTAGAAGAAGAAAAAAACATAAGAATTGTAATAATTCTAATTTCTTTAGGCCTAATTGTCTTCATTTCCATGTTAACAAAATAAAGTTTAGTAGCCTTTTCCTGGTCTCATATGTGGTAGGCTATATACAGGATTAGTAACTGTCGCGTTATAACGTATCCTACCAGGGTACAATCGGAATCCCCTCCCCACACATATTTTATTCATAGGGGGTGATATTGCCCCTCCACCATAAAGCGTGCTTCAATTATGGGGGTGGTCTCGCGTCATGTGATCCCCAAGCATCACCCGAAGTCCTTTGTTGATGGTGATTCACAAAACATCACTCGGACATTGTCTGGGTAAATTGCTACAACAACACAATATATTTTCGCCTTTGCTGGGATTGTGTTGATGAAGGAGGGACATTTAAACCAGGGATATTTGCCGCTGGGATAAAATAGAGAAAGGTAGGCACGTCAAAGGTAAAGGCGACAGTCAAAATAGCCCATGATCGCACACCCTATCTGTAGGACGGCCAGACGAGCGATAAATAGAGACAACCCGACATTTGGTTTATGCAGTTTGTGTGCTGAAGTCCAAGATAATGGTGTTTTTTCTATGGCTATCCTGGGAGAAAATCCCCGTTCTGCGACGGAGATGAAACAATTTTTGTTAGCCGTGGTTGAAACCGTTTGCAAATAACAACGCGTTTTGTTCGCTGGGTGTCAATACACATCTGGTGGATTCGTTGGAATATTTCTGCAATTTAAATGAAAAAAGCATAGGTTGTAATTAGGAGAAACGACAGTGTGTTCATTCTACACAGCATCGTGAGCATCATGTCCAGAGGATATCCCTTCTCATCTCACGGACCCTCCGCAGGCCGTTTTCTCTCCTCTGTCCTCTGCCTTTTGGCCGTCTCGACACTGCCTGGAGCACAAGCTTCATACCCTCAGAGCAGCGAATGTGTCTCTGGAAAAGGCAAGGGCTGCCTAGGTGAGTATCAACACATGTACTTTATCAATTCACTTTGACAAAGCAAAAAGCAACCTCTTCTAGGGAAATAATTTGGACATCTGGAGGTGGGTTATACTCCTTGCTGAATGAACGCAGCTCGGTAATTGGGAATCCTTGACCAGCAGACAAAGAACATCATGCTCAGTTAGTCTGAATTCGTCGGAAATAAGGCACTGAGTGGCCCTGCTTCATAAGCAGAATCACTTTGGATCAATGCATGTTTTTTTCTTATTATTTTTTCTTTTGAGAAATAAGATTTGATAGGCCTATGTGTATTTGGGGGATGCCTCGATCTGTCCCCTCTGGTGAGGTGCATGCAGGGAAATAATTCCCATCTGTGAACCCCACCCTGGATTGTCCTGCTCTCTTTGGTTGGGTTTCAATATTAAATGGAAACAGCCAGTGCTCAGTTTCCTGGTTACAAGTAAAGACTTTTGTTTGTATACAGTGTCATCATTGGTCAAATTGGGGGGGTGGGGTTCCACCATCAGGATGGAAGACAACATTCAGTGTGACTTTCAATCAATTAATCACATTTATTTATAAAGCCCTTTTTACATCATCAGATGTCATAAAGTGCTATACAGAAACCCAGCCTAAAACCCCAAACAATGCAGATGTAGAAGCACGGTGGCTAGGAAAAACTCCCTTTCTAGGCAGGAAACTAGGAAGAAACCTAGAGAGATTGGCCTATGATTTGGCCCAACGCTTTGACAGATTGGCCTATGCTTGATGACATTAGAGATGAATGGAAACGTAAACACAATGTGGATATATTTCCACCCCCCCCCCTAATCCCAAAAGCCCTGAGTGTTTCCATAGCAGTTTGTTATGGAGGTCTATATGTTTGGCATTCATTAAGTAGGCTACGGTTTTACCTTTCATTTCAAAGCATTCCGATTTATAAGGAAGATCATGTCGGGGTAGCTTTCCTGATAAAACCAATAGTCTTTGTTTTCCTCGTGTCAAGCTATTTGTTTACTTTCGCTACTCACCCGATTAACTTCCTTCAATAAACAGAGCCATTCATTTTCCCCATGGTCCTGGTTGTTCTTCACTGCTCCTGAAAAAAACCTATAATTGGGTGCTGATCAGGCTCAGAAAACCCCATAGCAGATGTGACCTCAGCAATCATAAATCTCCCAGATATAAAGCACCATATTTCAGTACCTTTTTATTTTCTATCGTTTTCGGGTTGAGGCATTTAGCTGGATCTGGGATACACAACTGATAATGTGGGACGTGGATTAAGCTTGACCTGACATTAGACTGCTTCTGAAAATATTTGACCAAATTTACATTTTGGAGTTAACTGTCCCTTTAAATACAGTGAGTCACTCTGGATAAGAGCATCTGCTAAATGACTAAAATGTATGTAAAGAACAAATACTGGTAAAACAGCAAGAATTACTGTACTTACATTACTAATGCTTCTATAGTGTTGTTCAGGGTCAATGCTGTTTGATTGAATTCTAACCCTGGTCCTGCTCTATGACTACTGTAGTGTTTTGAAGACTTCTGATCCTATACAGTGGTGCTATTTCTTGATTACAGAGGAGTTTTAGGTCATGACCCGTATTTAAATCGGCTAGCTTCAGGACCCAGAGGGCGTGACTTTAATGAGGAAATTAGCAGTTTGGACAATAGTCTTTTAAGTACAGGGTGACTGAGTGTCACGCCCTGGCTCTGGGGACACTGTTATGTTGAGCCAGGGTGTGTAATTCTATGTTTGTATTTCTATGTTGGCCTGAGTGACTCCCAATCAGAGGCAACGAGTGTCAGCTGGTTGTCTCTGATTGGGAGCCATATTTAACTGTCTGTCTTTCACTTTGTGTTTGTGGTTTCTTGTTCTTATTTGGTTTGTGTTAAACCGTAGACATCACGTTATCGTCCGTTGTTTTGATCGTGTGATCATTCTATTAATAAATATGTACGCATTCAACGCTGCGCCTTGGTCTCTCCCTGACGATCGTGACAGAAGAAACCACCAAGATGTGACCAAGCAGCGTGTCCAGGAGCCATCGCCAGGGAGATCTCTAACAGATCTCCTTCGCCTCCTCGACTGGGTCAAGCCGGATGAGGAGGAGAGGGGCTTGACATTGTGGCAGAAGGGCGAACGGCTGGCGAGGGACATGGAGACCTTGGCCACGGGTAGGAGTGAAGCCCAGAAATTTTTTAGGGGGGGGCTAACGCCGTGGACGACGGGCCAGCAGGAGACCGCGGCAGAGCGGCCCAGCGGATTGGCAGAGGAGGCCGCCAGGTTACGGGGGCCACTGGTCGAAGAGGGGGTGGAAGATGTAGAGGCACGGCGAGAGGTACTGGCGTGTGTTGCCAGTCCGGTCCGGCCTGTTCCTGATCCCCACGTAGGGCCAGTGGTGTGTGTTCCCAGTACGGTCCGGCCTGTTCCTGCCACTCGCACCAAGTCTACGGTGCGTATCGCCAGCTCGGCCCGGCCCATTCCTGCTCCCCGCACCAAGTCAGTGGTGCGTTTCGTCAGCCCTGTCCGGCCCGTTCCTGCTCTCCGCATCAAGTCTGTGGTGCGCGTCGCCAGCCCAGTCCGGCCCATTCCTGCTCTCCGCACCAAGTCTGTGGTGCGCGTCGCCAGTCCGGCCCGTTCCTGCTCTCCGCACCAAGTCTGTGGTGCGCGTCGCCAGCCCAGTCCGGCCCATTCCTGCTCCCCGCACCAAGTCTGTGGTGCGTATCGTCAGCCCTGTCCGGCCCGCTCCTGCTCCCCACACCAAGCCAGTGGTGGGCGTCGTCAGTCCGGCACGGCCCGTGCCTGTTCCACTGGTGCCTGGTCCGGCACCGGTCAGATGCGTTACGCCGGAGCTAGAGCAATCCACTCCATCAGTGTGCAGTCCAGCTCCGGCCAGCGGGGCCAGACCGGACCAGGGGTACTTTGGGGGGTTGGAGAGGGAGTGGGGATCAGGCCCGGAGCCGGATCCGCCGCCAAGGCGGAGTGCCCACCCGGTCCCTCCCCTGTGGTATTTAGTTGGCGCGGTCGGAGTCCGCGCCTTTAGGGGGGGGGTACTGTCACGCCCTGGCTCTGGGGACACTGTTATGTTGAGCCAGGGTGTGTAATTCTATGTTTGTATTTCTATGTTGGCCTGAGTGACTCCCAATCAGAGACAACCAGCTGACACTCGTTGCCTCTGATTGGGAGCCATATTTAACTGTCTGTCTTTCACTTTGTGTTTGTGGTTTCTTGTTCTTATTTGGTTTGTGTTAAACCGTAGACATCACGTTATCGTCCGTTGTTTTGATCGTGTGATCATTCTATTAATAAATATGTACGCATTCAACGCTGCGCCTTGGTCCCTCCCTGACGATCGTGACACTGAGATGGGGGATAGCCGCCTTTATACAGAGACTGGGACCATTGTTTTAGTAATATTTTTACATTTTAGTCATTTAGCAGACGCTCTTATCCAGAGTGACTTACAGTAGTGAGTGCATACATTTTCATACTTTTTTTGTACTGGTCCCCCACAACCCTGGCGTTGCAAGCGCCATACTCTACCAACTGAGCTAAACAGGACTACCTACCAGTAACAGACTGGTGTATTGAGAAGAGGAGATAATTGTTAGGAATGGCTGATGATAATCTTTGGCCTGGAACTACTTTGCCTCCCATTTGTTCAAAGTTTGGGTTATTAGCCCCTGTGGCGCATTTACCTGTCTCAAGCTATTGGATTAGCATCATACTTCCTCTTTTTAGAACTTCTCTAACAGAGGGGTTACTCTTGGGAATAAGATAACAGAAAGCTCCTATTGCAGATCATGTGTGTTGAAAATGGTCTTCTCTCATGGGGACTGGCAACGAGAACTTCAGGTCAAACCTCAGTGCAGTAGGATTCTTCCATTCCCATCACCTCTCCTTTTCTCTCTCCTGTTTCTCTTCCTCTTTTTTTAATTTTATTTTTATTTTATTTTATTTCACCTTTATTTAACCAGGTAAGCCAGTTGAGAACAAGTTCTCATTTACAACTGCAACCTGGCCAAGATAAAGCAAAGTAGTGCGATAAAAACAACAACACAGAGTTACATATGGGGTAAAAAAACAAAGTCAAAAAAATACAACAGAAAATATATATACAGTGTGTGCAAATGTAGCAAGTTATGGAGGTAAGGCAATACATAGGCTATAGTGCAAAATAATTACAATTAGCTCTCTCCTGTTTCTCTTCCTATTTCCTGTTTCTCTCTCTCTCCGCATCTCTCTCCCTCCCTCCGTTTTCACTAAATATCACGATTACATAACACATTAATCCTCAGCAATATAATTCCGTACACATTGCGATGGCATACCTGGCTCTGTGCTGGTAAGCCTACTTTGGCTACCTGAAATCCTCATCAATCCTATCAGCAATGCCTCTCACACATAATGTGCTTGAGCTCCCGATCAAAGATTCTCAGATCGCACATCACCTTCTCCTCCAATCTTTTCCGGTCTACTCTCTAGGTCCCTGTTGATCGTTCGTGGCTTTGGTCTCCCGTGATCATGTAACGGCATTTACTGTGTAGATGAGGACCGAATCGTCTGAATGACTAGTGGCTAAATTTCTCAGTCCAGTTATACTGGGCAGTGACTGTTGCACAATGCACATAGCACTGTCTCTCTCAATGAACTTGTACTAACGATGCGTAGCTAAGCTCTCTCTGTACCGGATCTCTCATTAGTAGAACCATTGACGAAGTGAGGAGATTAGTACTACTGATGTCTTGTGGTGAAGCAGTCCGGTGACTACGTGTTGCTAATTATCCGGGTCTTCGCTCTTTTAGGCCCATTGATTTTTGCTTCTCCTTCCTCTGATAAATACCGCCCAGTATGAGAGATGTTCAAGTGTATTTCTGGCTAAAGGGGAAGCTTGTTATTGGCTTTGGGGCTTATACAAGTGATGAAAGTCATTACTGGAAGGAGTGGCTGTGAACTCTTGAGTTGCCAGGACTTAATTAGCTTTGGTTCATACTGGATTTTAGCCTGGAATCCTAACTGATTTACTCAGTTTCACGGTGAAACAAAGCATATGGATTTGGATTCCAGACTAACTGCAAAGAAAAAGCCATATCTCAGACTGGCCAATAAAAAGAAAAGATTAAGATGGGCAGTCTGAGATATGGCTTTTTCTTTGCAACTCTATTTTTTTTTAAAATTTGACCTTTATTTAACTAGGCAAGTCAGTTAAGAACAAATTCTGATGCTCCAGATACTCAACTAGTCTCAAGAAGGCCGGTTTTATTGCTTCTTTAATCAGCACACCAGTTTTCAGCTGTGCTAACATACTTTTCTAATGATCAATTAGCCTTTTAAAATGATAAACTTGGATTAGCAAACACAACGTACCATTGGAACACAGGACTGATGGTTGCTGATAATGGGTATCAGTACGCCTATGTAGATAATCCATTACAAATCAGCCGTTTCCAGCTACAATAGCCATTTACAACATGAACAATGTCTACACTGTATTTCTGATCAATTTGATGTTATTTTAATGGACAAAAAAATTGCTTTTCTTTCGAAAACAAGGACATTTCTAAGTGACCCCAAACTTTTGAACGGTAGTGTATCTCTACTAAATGTATTTGTAAAATAATGGTATTTCACTGCCTTGCTGATAAGAACACCTTGTTTTTTACAGATGTGTCTGAGAAGAAGAGTGACCTGAGAGTGTGTGATGCTGCAACATGTCGTTACGGGGGAACCTGTCGAGACAATGGGGCTGACCTGAAATGTGTCTGCCAGTTCCATGTAAATAACACAGTGGAATATAGGCCATCATGTTCTCTGTTGTGAAATAAGACCACCATCACCATTATCATGAGCAAGAAAGCAAGCAGGAATGGCTTATCCAAATGTGGCACAACCCTTTGCCATCCTTTAGCATGGCATTTGCTTATAAATAATTTCTGAAGCCTATAGGCATTATAAAGGGTATATGAACTTTTAGGTTCCTGTCCTCAGAAACGGTTAGGTCTAGGCTATGATGGTTCAGTAACTCTAACATCCTACCATTACCCATTGTGTTCCAGTGCTCTAAGAAATACATCCCTGTTTGTGGGTCCAACGGAGACACCTTCCAGAACGAGTGCTTCTTGAGGAGAGCAGCGTGCAAGCAGCAGAAGTCCATATCACAGGTCTCTGAAGGGGCCTGTTATACCGGTGAGTCTCAGGATGTAGCAGACTGCACAGACCTTTGAGATCACTTTTTTCTCACTCTATTCTGTCCCTAGTCATGGTCTTATTACTCATTTAGATCAAGCTGAAACTAACTCATTTTCTATGCTCTAACACACAGATGGCAGTTCTGGATCAGGCGACGGAGGTATAGTGCTGTAACTTGGTCTTGCTTCACTTTAATAAGTTGGACTTGCCAACCCATATTACAATGTTACAGAAAGAGCTTGCTAAAAGAAAAGCTTTGCAAATCCAAACACTAATGGAACAATATTAACTTTGTTGACAGCTAACATTAACAGATTTTTGAAATACTCTCCTTTCCTACAGACGATGAAGGATCAGGCACAGGCAGAGGGACAAAGCCCACAAAATGTGGCATCTGCAAGTTTGGAGCAGAATGTGATGTGGACTCTGAGGATATCTTGTGAGTCCTCTCTTCTGGAATTACATTTTAGTCATTTAGCAGACGCTCTTATCCAGAGCGACTTACATGAGCAATTAGGGTGCTTTAAGTGCCTTGCTCAAGGGCACAGACAGATTTTTCACCTAGTCGGCTCGGGGATTAGAACCAGCGACCTTTCGGTTACTGGCACAACGCTCTTAACCACTAAGCTACCTGCCAACCACTGGCATTATACCCTTTACAGAAAAAATTAACGGTATGTTGCCAATAAAATAAATCAGGCAATGTTTTTTAGAACCCAATTCATACAGGTCAATTTATACCACATTCTGTCAGAGATAAGCCTTTTATATCTCCCTTGCACATGCCGGCAAGTTTAGGAGTAAGAGTAGACGTGGGCTGATGTGGGTGGATTTTAATAATTCCATTGAAAATACACCATCACAAAGAAATCCATTATTAATTGATTTTAGGCAGGTCCTAAGAAACATTATAAGACTAATACAATGTATTTTTATAAGAATAGAATGGCATATTTTGAGTTTAATGATGTTACTGGTCTGTGCATCCTATAGGCTGCATGGCTACACCATGCACATGAAATCAATAGTTATTTAGTTAATTAAACAGACAAGACTTAGACTACCCTGATCACAGTCAACACACATATATTTTACAGTAGGCTAAGAATGTAATGAAATCTAACAGAATAAAATATGAATAATACTTTTCCCAACACAACTTGCGTCACGGCAGCATGTGGAACTGCTGTCATATAAAAAAAGTGATATTTTGAAACAGAACCCAAGGCAAGCCCATGCTTTTTTTGATCCATGTTTGATATTTTTTCCTAACCTCACTCTGCTTTGTTAGGGAGCAGGCGTAGTGTCTTACATGGAGAGTATTTTCATCATGATACAGATAGAAAGTAATATAAATCTATTGTATATTTTTATAGTTTATATTTCACAAACTCTGCAGGCTTTTGGAGTTGCCTTTAGGTGATCGAGCAAAATAATAGACCTACAGTTGATTTAGGCTACGTTATAGCATGCTAAATGTTTCTGATCAGTGATAGATGAGCTATACCACCTCCACTTATTTGCCCAGCCAGAGACTGAACCAGATAAACAGACGGAGGTAGGCCTAGGCTACTAAGCGAGTGTGAGTGAAGAGCAAAATAATCCACTTACATTTAACAGATGCTCTTATCCAGAGCGACTTACAGTTAGTGAGTGCATACATTTTTTCTTCACACTGGTCCCCTGTGGGAATCGAACCCACAACCTTGGCGTTGCAAGCACCATGCTCTACCAACTGAGCTACATGGGACACTTGTTAAGTTACAAAATGTCTCAGACTGGCAAAA
Source organism: Coregonus lavaretus (assembly GCF_964263955.1). Lineage (NCBI taxonomy): Eukaryota > Metazoa > Chordata > Actinopteri > Salmoniformes > Salmonidae > Coregonus > Coregonus lavaretus. Next base: position 7,622,421 of record NC_140021.1, read on the forward strand.
TGTTCTGATCAGTGCTAATAAATGAGCCAACAAGACAACATGATCATGAGCAGTACTCAGCTCAACTTGGCTAACATTTCCACAGCATAATTGTTCCCTAACTAATATCCAAATGGAGAACAATATGACATTGATTGATTTATCAAGACGATTCCCCACGCTTGTCTCAAAGCAGTACAAAACGGTGCTGAAGTAGGCTATTGCTTCAAATGTATTGTAACAATTGGATGACTTTGGGAGTTTCAGTAACCAAAAATGTGATGCCTTCAATTTCATTAGCCTACTTTATTCCAAGGTTTTAGTCATTCAGTGATATTTATTTCCACAGTAATTCTTTATGGATCCATCCAGTTGTGGTTAAGAAAACAGTGTGTGTAGAGATGAGTGAAGTGACATGCCTTGCGAAGTTTACAACTGCCAGGAGGATAGTAGTAACGGGCGCTGCCTAGCAACCAGAGCATAGTGCGTGCCAATGCCGCATCAGCATTATGGCTACATTTCATACTAAGCTGTAGGCAGAACTTTAACACAATCGTGACTAGGTCGGTTCGCAGAAATAAAAGTTTTGGCTTTGATACCGGCAACACCGTTCAGATATAAAGAAAAGGCAGGAAAAAAATCACGGGATGCTAAAGTTGTTGGAAAAACATCTTGGTTTGAAAGGTGTATTATTGTGCACCCAGTAGTTTCTGAAAGGAGGACTTCTTTATTTGGGTCCCAATGATCTGAATCCTTAGTCCTCCAAATCTTCTGTTATTTTCTCCATAAACTGGGGTCCTGGGTTGTCAGATTCTCATCTTTTTTACTTATACGGTATCCAATTGGTAGTTACAGTCTTGTCCCATCACTGCAACTCTCGTACAGACTCGGAAGAGGCGAAGGTCAAGAGCCGTGCGTCCTCCGAAACACAACCCAACACAGCTGTACTGCTTCTTGACACAATGCCCACTTAACCCGGAAGCCAGCTGCACCAATGTGACACACCTGTGTCAGTGTGCACTGCACCCAGCCCGCCACAGGAGTCGCTAGTGCGCAATGGGACAAGAACATCCTGCTGGCCAAACCCTCCCCTAACCTGGACGACGTGCGCCGCCCCATGGGTCTCCCGGTCGCGGCCGGCTGAAACAGAGCCTGGACTCGAACCAGGATCTCTAGTGGCACAGCTAGCACTGCGATGCAGTGCCTTAGACCACTGCGTCACTCAGGAGGCCCTATCACATTCGATTCTGTTTGATTGATGGTGTATGTTTAGCGCTTTTAATGTTCATTAAACAGATGTTTATATAAATGTTTTCTTCGACACCCAGGTGCATGTGCAACATTGACTGCAGTGGCCATAATGACAACCCGGTGTGTGGAACAGACGGAAACTCCTACATTACCCCCTGTCACGTAAGAGAGGCATCGTGCTTGAAGCAGGTGAAGATTGACGTGAAGCATCTGGGGAGATGTCCAGGTAATGCCACGTGTTTATCTTAAAATGTAATTTAGAAACATGTAATTTTATGTCCAATGTACTGCATTTACACTGCACTGCATTGTACTGTATTATAATATTGTATTGCATTATAAAGAGGATTATTTCAGGGGGGGAAAACATTGGATAATGGCTTTCGATGGATTTGATTTATTTTTCACAATCTCAGGGAAAGAGAACAAATCACAATTTTATATTTGACAGAGATTTTTAGTGTAGATGAGACAATGCTTGAATGTTGAATACAATGTCCTGTATATCCTCCTTCCTGTTGCCAGTCCTGAAATTCCTGATGTGTGGTGTGTTTATATAAGCATCCCTCCTACCCGTCATGACTCTCCCCTGCATCACTCTATACAGGCAGTGACCTATATGATGGCTAGTTAATGTCAAACTCTGATGCCTCTGTTGTGAACACAGGACGGGCAATTCAAATATGATCCCACCACAATTGGTTGATTGATTCTCTCTATGACCATGCACTATGCTATGCTACAGTATATGGTGATGGCTAAGTATATTAGGTTCATCCCTACTTACAACAACTTTATACAATGCTTGAGATTCTTCTTTCTTTTTTTGTTGTTGTAATTTTACCCCCTTTTTCTCCCAAATTTCGTGATTACGATCTTGTCTCATCACTGCAACTCCCCAACAGGCTCGGGAGAGGCGAAGGTCGAGTCATGCATCCTCCAAAACATGACCCGCCAAACCGTGCTTCTTAACACCCGCCCGCTTACCGGAAGCCAGCCGCACCAATGTGTCGGAGGAGACACCATTCAACTGACAACCAAAGTCATCCTGCAGGCGCCCGGCCCGCCACAAAGAGTCGCTAGAGCGCAATGAGCCAAGTAAAGTTCCCCCGGCCAAACCCTCCCCTAACCCGGACAATTTTGTGCCGCCCTATGGGACTGCCGGTCATGACACAGCCTGGGATCGAACCCCAAGCTGTAGTGATGCAGTGCCTTAGACCTCTGCGCCACTCAGGAGGACCGAGATTCTTCTGTCTTATGTACACTACAATGCGAACATGAAGCCAATCTTTGGGGCACGTTATTATGACGAGGGGCATTGGGCAACCAGCTGGTCAGAGAACTACAAAAATGTTTCTCAATTTTTCCAATGTAGTTCTCTATTTGAGTGCAAAGCTGTACCTCACCAAACATGGCCCTATTTGAAATATGTCCCAAAATCTAGTTCTAAAAGCTGTAGATCTAAAATATCTATTTACATAAATAATTCACTTTTTTGTTTCACAGACCATACGCTGTCCCAAATATTACATTAATCTAAACTTGCATACCCTGCAGAGAATGCATCACACCCTGGAAACCCAATAACTAGTTATGGATGTTCCAATATTCCTGTAGTATTCCTATAATGGGATTTCACATTGTATACAGTGGCTTGCAAAAGTATTCACCCCCCTTGGCATTTTTCCTATTTTGTTGCCTTACAACCTGGAATTAAAATGGATTTTGGGGGGGTTTCTATCATTTGATTTACACAACATGCCTACCACTTTGAAGATGCAAAATATATTTTATTGTGAAACAAACAAGGAATATAACTTGAGCGTGCATAACTATTCACCCCCCCCAAAGTCAATACTTTGTAGAGCCACCTTTTGCAGCAATTACAGCTGCAAGTCTCTTGGGGTATGTCTCTATAAGCTTGGCACATCTAGCCACTGGGATTTTTGCCCATTCTTCAAGGCAAAACTGCTCCAGCTCCTTCAAGTTGGATGGGTTCCGCTGGTGTACAGCAATCTTTAAGTCATACCACAGATTCTCAATTGGATTGAGGTCTGGGATTTGACTAGGCCATTCCTAGACATTTAAATGTTTCCCCTTAAACCACTCGAGTGTTGCTTTAGCAGTATGCTTAGGGTCATTGTCCTGCTGGAAGGTAAACCTCCGTCCCAGTCCCAAATCTCTGGAAGACTGAAAAAGGTTTCCCTCAAGAATTTCCCTGTATTTAGCACCATCCATCATTCCTTCAATTCTGACCAGTTTCCCAGTCCCTGCAGCTCCTTCAGGGTTATCTTTGGTCTCTTTGTTGCCTCTCTGATTAGTGCCCTCCTTGCCTGGTCTGTGAGTTTTAGTGGGCGGCCCTCTTTTGGCAGGTTTGTTGTGGGGCGGCAGGTAGCTTAGTGGTTAAGCGCGTTGTGCCAGTAACTGAAAGGTTGCTGGTTCTAATCCCTGAGCTGACTAGGTGAAAAATCTGTTGATGTGCCCTTGAGCAAGGCACTTAACTCTAATTGCTCATGTAAGTCGCTCTGGATAAGAGCGTCTGCTAAATATGTAAAAAATGGTGCCATGTTCTTTCCATTTTTTAATAATGGATTTAATGGTGCTCCGTGGGATGTTCAAAGTTTGGGATATTTTTTTATAACCCAACCCTGATCTGTACTTCTCCACAACTTTGTCCTTGACCTGTTTGGAGAGCTCCTTGGTCTTCATGGGGCCGCTTGCTTGGTGGTGCCCCTTGCTTAGTGGTGTTGCAGACTCTGGGGCCTTTCAGAACAGGTGTATATATACTGAGATCATGTGACACCTAGACTTTATTTAACTAATTATGTGACTTCTGAAGGTAATTGGTTGCACCAGATCTTATTTAGGGGCTTCATAGCAAAAGGGGTGAATACATATCCACGCACCACTTTTCCGTTATTTATTTTTTAGACGTTTTTGAAACAAGTTATTTCATTTCACTTCACCAATTTTGACTATTTTGTGTATGTCCATTACATGAAATCCAAATAGAAATCCATTTAAATTACAGGTTGTAATGCAACAAAATAGGAAAAAAACGCCAAGGCACTGTAAAGGGCCTTATTGCAATACTGGGCAATGTTTGTTTTGCACTCACAAATATGTGTCTTGTTTTCAGAAAAAGGACAGAAAAAAGACAAAGACGATGGTAGCAAAAGCAAGACTGATCTTTTTGGTAAGGTTGTTCCCATTTACTACACTCTGTTATGATGTTTTTATGGTAGTTGATTTATCTATTTATTTATTATTTATTATTTATTCATTTATTTATGGTTCATGTTGTCTATATGGAAATAGTGCTGCTATGCTGTTACATCACTACAAATTATATTTCTGCTCGACGATAAATGTAAGATATATTTGATTTGCAAATGAGGACAAGGCCTAGCTCGCTCATTAATATTTATATTATCAATATCAATGACCGCGATTTTCTTTATACCTTTAAAGACACAGCAGACATAGGGGAGGATAGAGCTTATGGAGGGATCACCACCCCTTGCACAGAGGACTACGCCAACTTCTGTGAACACGGCCAATGTGAAATCAAGTATAGCATCCCCACCTGCCGGTAAGATCATGTGGTGTCCTTTTTTTGTTTGTTTTTTACCTGCATATCGTCGCTGTCGGTAGAAAACCTCATAACTTCAGAATCTTTGCAAATGTAAACATTTATTCAAAATAGTGTCTGAAGTTAATGGGAAAATATGACCGTTTCTTTCTGTTTTGAAGATTAGGTTTTCATCCGACAGCAACGAAATGCTGTGTGTCTTATTTTCTTAATTCATAGGTAATTACTGTGTGTGTCATTTCTTAGTGAACACCTGGTCATTTCTGTATTATGAAATTAAGTGCTACCTGTTTGGTTGACTTCCCAGGTGTGATTCAGGCTACACTGGCCAGCAGTGTGAGGAGATCCAAGACTTCAACATCCTGTACGTGGTTCCCAGTGGACAGAAACTCCACTACGTTCTCATAGCAGCCATCATCGGAGCCGTACAGATCGCCATCATCGTCGCCGTTGTCATGTGTTTCACAAGGTGGGTGTGCTCTCCAAAGTGACCAATTTGATCTTATTAGCACATTTCTGATATGCAGATTACATTTTTCTGTCTTTTATAAGCCTATGTAATTTTTGTAAACAACATACAATTAGCAAGTCTTATGGAAGATGCTATGCTATGCCAAATGAAAATTATTTTTATGCAAACATACTATGCTAATTTTGTAATTTATTTCATATTTCTTTAAGCTAAGTTCTAAAGTTCAGAATAATGTACTTTGAGGAGCAGTCAAAATGTGAGTTTGTTTTTATTCATTTTCTATTTTTAAATAGGAGGTGTCCCAAAAACCAGAGGGGACGAAGATAAATGGAACATCTTGGACATTTTCCCTCTGGGACATCATCCAGGATGATGTAGTTGTTTTTTAAATTTTTATTTTATTTTAATGCATTTTGGATTGCACCACATGGATCGCATTTTGATATCTGTTGTTTTGTGCCTCCTTTATTTTGAATGGATGTTTATTTATGTTTTATAATGGGGCCTTATTTATCTCTCCCCTATGGACATATGCTGCTCTTGCTGCTTTTTTCCAGACTGCTGCATTATGAATATTTTTCCGACAGGCAGAAAAAGGACAGGATTTTAACCTGATCCTCCATTGTTTGCAAGGTGTTGGTAGCTTTAGACATGCACACCTGGGACACTTAGTTTCAGCTTCACTGACTTTTCTTTCAGTACATTTTACTTTTTTTTTTTTTTTTTTTTTTTTTTTATTCAACTCTATACCAAATGCAGTTTTCTATAAATGAGGTATAAGCTGATGTGTACAGTTTGTTTTGGTTACTTTTCAATATACCGTTCCGGGGATGGAACACTTTTTTAGACTAGGTACTAATTTAAATGTTTTTATACATCATTTGTCGTTTTTGATGTTCTGATGTTGTTTGTGTTATTGGTAATGAAATAGTTGTAAACAGATTTGATTGTAGATCCTGCATATTGCATGAGCTGTGAAAATGTGTTTAGTGATGTAGTTTCAGTAGTATTAAAATATCTGTGTTCCAAATGCTCATGTTGCCTTCATATGAGGAGGCCTCCTGTAGCTCAGTTGGTAGAGCATGGCGCTTGCAACGCCGGGGTTATGGGTTCGTTTCCCACGGGGGGCCAGTATGAAAAAGGTATGCACTCACTAACTGTAAGTGGCTCTGGATAAGAGCGTCTGCTAAATGACTAGACTGGAATACGAGTATGAATAGTTTAATTACAGAACCAGAATAATTTGCAGAAAATAATTTCTCACAATATTACAATGGTTGTAAAATAAAAGTCTGTAGTCATATTCATTTAATGTTACTGTGATATTATTACAATGTATTATTATAATATTGTAATATTGTTACAGTAATAATGGGTTAAGTGAACTGTCAAACATGACTCATTTTTACATATATAGTACATAACACACAATATTATAACATGTGTATATTACATAATGCACACAATATTATTCTGATTCTGAGAACTACACTGGTTTTAATTCAGTTATTGGGTTACTTGCAGTGTTGGGGAAGCTACTCTGAAAATATAGTTTACCAAGCTACCAATTACTTTACACTGGAAGAAGTTAAGCTACACTAAAGATACCCTTAAGAAACATATAGTTTACTTAACTAAAGTTAGTTTGAAAAAGTAGTTCACTACATCCAAACTACTATGTGATAAATTATCATATCTAAATCTGAAATGTCATAGACTACAAATTGCAATAACAGATCACTCTGCAGTTTAAACAAAATCCTATTTAGCCTATTAAATACAAAAACTATGATTCAAGTAAGAATTCGGCAGATCTGCTGCTGAAAATTAAAGGAAAATCTTGTATACTTAACCAATTTCTAATTTGATTTTTGCCCAAAAATTGTGTGTAGTTCCAGTAGTTAGCTACACTGCAAAAAAGTAATTAACTACTTAAACTACTACCAAGATTTGAATTTTGTTCAACTACCACCAAGCTACTGTAAAATGTAGTTAAATGACTAGTTTAACTACATGTAGTTCACTACTCCTCAACACTGGTTACTTGGTGGTGTAAAAAGCCATCACATTGGTGACCTCAACATTAGAACTGCAGTAGACACAAGGTTCCAGCAGAGGGAGACAAAGCCACATAGTGTCTCTATTATATCTCTCTGACCACCAATGTCAACATATCTCTAAACATTCCATGTCAATGAATAGGATTAGGGGGGGGGGGGGTAACTATTAAAACGTGACTGTTAAAATCTAAGAGATTTTTTAATTACAGTTGCGAATTCAAAATTTGGACTTAACGAAATGTAATTATTTATGTTATATACAGTATTAAATTAACTGTATTACCCTTTCACATAATCAACACATAATTTTCTCGAAAGAACCCTGATGGGTACGAAGCTGATGGGTATGAAGCTGATGAGTCCGAAGCTGATGGGTATGAAACTGATGGGTACAAAGCTGATGGGTACAAAGCTGGTGGGTACGAAGCTGGTGGGTATGAAGCTGGTGGGTATGAAGCTGATGGGTATGAAGCTGATGGGTAGAAGCTGATGGGTATGAAGCTGATGGGTACAAAAGTGTATCTGATAGTCGTGCTCGCAGCAGACACTCACTTCTCAGCATTCATTACATTTACAGACACTTGGCCAGGCTAGCCAATCCTTCAAGGACTGCCCTCTGTTCCTATCCTACTATGTGAGGGGTTCAAAACCGTGTCAGCTTAAAACGGGTGTGAAATCTTTCGTTTTAAGAGTTCTTTGGAGGGGCACAACATGGGGGTATGAGGCATAGAGATGGGTGAGGGTATTTGGGGATATTATATACACTGGGTTATGTGAGTGAGTGAGTGAGTGAGTGAGGGTTAACTTTCATATGGATGAAGATTTCATATGGATGAAGTAAGCCTGCCCTCCGCTATGACGGGACATGGACAATTATAGATATAACCAGTGTTTAATAATAGACAGCAGCTGGTGGCATCCTTTTAGAAATGGACAGTCCCCTTCCCCCTTCCCAGTCCCCATGGAGGTGCCTTGCCCCCTCCCTGAATGGAACGATCGCCTTGCACAGGTTGCTAAGTTATGGAGGCCTACTCAGCCAGTCCGACCTTTTGGTATTTTGTAAAATAAATAGTGATAGCGTTCACTTCTGCCCTGCCGTATCCCGTTGCTGTAAATGCGTTCTCAATTAATGTACCTAATTAAGCACACGTCCTTTGTTTGCTTAAAACAAAGTTGCACCTGGGTTGCTCGCTCCGCGTGTCACTCTCAACAATTGCCTGCAATCTGCTTGCCACTCAGTTGTAATTTATCACATGAAATAGATATCGATCCCATTTCAGATAACTGATCGTTTGCAATATCCAATCAGTGTGCAGAGAAAAAGTCTCAATCTACAGCAGGGATCCACAACTTAGAAGAATCTATTGATTTCCCAGCATTTTAGTCATTTAGCAGATGCTCTTATCCAGAGTGACTTACTGGAGCAATTAGGGTTAAGTGCCTTGCACAAGGGCACGTCGACAGACTTTTCACCTAGTCGGCTCGGCGATTCGAACCAGTGGTCTTTCGGTTACTGGCCAGACGCTCTTAACCGCTAAGCTACCTGCCAGCACCTTTTATAACTTCATGTATCAATCAGTAACTGCTTAGTTTACTTAATTTCATACTGATGATGCTGACTACTGACCCGCTGAATTTAGTCAAATTCTTTGCACCAATAATACTATGATTAACATGAGTTACTGTATATTACCAATGCTATACTGAGATACTCAATCATGGAAGTTCCCTTGGACTGGCCTAAATATAATGAAGGGTAGAAGAAGAGCTTAGCACCCCATCCCAGAAATTAACTTCAGTGATGCAGAGACAAAATTATGTATATGTTCCTAAACCAAATTATGGTCTGTATGCAGTACCACAAGGTCACAAATGTGATGTCACTCCCATAGTATGCATGAGCCCTGGGCTACGTTCCAACATCCATACTAGCATACTTCTTGGAATGCATGCCCATCCACTGTTCTGAGGGGTCTGCCGGTGGGACAGCATAGATCTCAGAGGGGTCTGCCCAGGGGACAGCATAGACCTCTGGATACCAATGTTAACTGGAGCAACAGTTACAGTGCATTCGGAAAGTGTTCAGACCCCTTCCCTTTTTCCACATGTTGTTACGTTACAGCCTTATTCTAAAATTGATCAAATAAAAACATTTCCTCATCAATCCACACACAATAACCCATAATGACAAAGCGAAAACAGGTTTTTAGAAATGTTTGCAAATGTATACAAAATAAAAAACAGAAATACCTTATTTCCATAAGTATTCAGACCCTTTGCTATGAGACTCGAAATTGAGCTCAGGTGCATTCTGTTTCCATTGATCATCCTTGAGATGTTTCTACAACTTGATTGGAGTCCACCTGTGGTAAATTCAATTGATTGGACATGATTTGTAAAGGCACACACCTGTCTATATAAGGTCCCACAGTTGACAGTGCATATCAGAGCAAAACCCAAGCCATGAGGTCAAAGGAATTGTCCATAGAGCTCCGAGACAGGATTGTGTCGAGGTACAGATCTGGGGAAGGGTACCAAAAAATGTCTGCAGCATTGAAGGTCCTCAAGAACACAGTGGCCTCCATCATTCTTAAATGGAAGAAGTTTAGAACCACCATGACTCTTCCTAGAGCTGGCCGCCCGGCCAAACTGAGCAAACGGGGGAGAAGGGCCTTGGTCAGGGAGGTGACCAAGAACCCGATGGTCACTCTGACAGAGCTTCAGAGTTCCTCTGTGGAGATGGGAGAACCTCCCAGAAGGACAACCATCTCTGCAGCACTCCACCAATCAGGCCTTTATGGAAGAGTGGCCAGACGGAAGCCACTCCTCATTAAAAGGCACATGACAGCCCGCTTGGAGTTTGCCAACAGGCACCTAAAGGACTCTCAGACCATGAGAAACAAGATTCTCTGGTCTGATGAAACCAAGATTGAACTCTTTGGCCTGAATGCCAAGTGTCACGTCTGGAGGAAACCATCCCTACCATGAAGCATGGTGGTGGCAGCATCATGCTGTTTTTCAGTGGCAGGGACTGGGAGACTAGTCAGGATCGAGGGAAAGATGAACGGAGCAAAGTACAGAGGATATCCTTGATGAACACCTGTTCCAGAGCGCTCAGGACCTCAGACTGGGTAAAGGTTCACCTTCCAACAGGACAATGACCCTAAGCACACAGCCAAGACAACTGAATGTTTTTGAGTGGCCCAGCCACAGCCCGGACTTGAACCCGATTTAACATCTCTGGAGAAACCTGAATATAGCTATGCAGCGACGCTCCCCATCCAATCTGACAGAGCTTGAGAGGATCTGCAGAGAAGAACGGGAGAAACTCCCCAAATACAGGTATGCCAAGCTTGTAGCATCATAGCCAAGAAGACTCAAGGCTGTAATCGCTGCTAAAGGTGCTTCAACAAAGTACTGAGTAAAGGGTCTGAATACTTATGTAAATGTGATATTTCAGTTCTTTATTTTTAATAAATTTGCAAAAATCTCTAAAAACCTGTTTTTGCTTTGTCATTATCGGGTATTGTGTGTAGATTGATGAGGAAAAAAACTATTAAATCCATTTTAGAATAAGGCTGTAACGTAACAAAATGTGGAAAATGTAATGTGGTCTGAATACTTTCCTAATGCACAGTATGCACCTTAGTGTACCTTAGCGTAAAAGGTCTACTGTATTAAATGATAGCCCCATAGAGAGGTTTTTCCAATTAAAGGCATGTTCCTGATATGTACTGTAGCGTTCAGAGCAATGGCTTGCATATTGTTGTCTAATGGTGTAAGAGAAAAATAATAACTCGCTTAGAGAAGATGAAAGTAGAATGGATAGGGGGGTTTCCATGATCCACACATCTTCCAAAAATGTAGAGGAGTCACTTTACGCTCAGTATTTTTAGCTGGGGCGAACGCATTACAAGTTTGGGCCCCATGTCTCCCTCTGTCACTCTCTCTCCGAGCCCTGCCTGACGGTGTCTGCTCTCTCGTGTCTGAGCTGCCCACACCCTAGAGAGGTGGAGCCTCCATGTTCTTGTGCATTGGATCTGGGTGAGGCACCAGTTGCAGGGTGAGTCTTTTTGGCCGAGGTGTCTGCTGCCCTCCATGGCCCAATGATCCAGCAACCCAACCCTACCCAACACCAACACCTGCTGGTCTGACAAGTGTCAGGTTGAAGCTACGTAAAGGCCTGTTTACCCTGTCTGCGGTTTCTACTGACAACTAAGAACAAATAGGATTTCTAACCTCAACCTTTTCCCTTTGGATCCGAGACGAGGCGGTTGGCGACACCAACCATGGCTGATAAACTGGGTCTGGCTGTGGGGGACGATACGGCGTCCATCATGGCGCTATTGGAGCGCGTGGCGGGCATCATCGACAACGTGCAGGCATGCCAGACGCGTATGGAGGAGAGGCAGCTAGAGCTGGAGAACAGTGTCAAGACCATCCAGGAGGACGTGGTGAAGCTGACGGTAAACCATGCAGCCACCAGCAGCACAGTGGACAAGCTGCTGGAGAAGACGCGCAAGGTCAGCTGCCACATCAAGGACGTCCGGGTACGGGTGGAGAATCAGAACATCCGCGTCAAGAAGGTGGAAACCACCCAGGAGGAACTGTTGGCGAAGAACAAGTTCCGGGTTGTTATCTACCAGGTAATCCCATCCAGCCAATTTCATTGCTGCAAAAAGCAAAAAGCAAAAAGTGTCAGAAGCAAGGGTTCCTAATCATTGTCATCTTCATCCACTAACTGGCTTCATTATCGGTTATTTGAGGATCATACTCTCAATAGTTGTACAAGGATATGGTAAATTGTTAAAAACTTGTGGACTTTAGTTAATATTTTTCTGGCAGAAACAACAGACAGGAGGGGTGAAAGCATATGTTAAAATAGAGGGCGTTATAGTGAATTCAAAGACTGGACTATTTTAGATGGCAGAATGGTACTGGCTTAATTTTACTTTGGCCTTCAAAGCTAACAGCTGCAAGCCCACCGTTGACCAGAGTTTTTCAGGGTCTAAGTTGCCTTGACAGCACGGAAGATATACTGTAGTCTACTAAAAGGTTAGATGCTGCACTCAAGAATACGAAACTATGTGGCAGATAGCCAATGACGATACGATTTGGATGAAGCAGCCAGGGATGGGGGCGGAGTGGATTTTGGCAGCCATTTTATTTGAGATGAGGAAAGAAGAGGGGAAGGTCAAATAACATAAAGAACAACATGGTTTTTCAATAGACAAACTGGATTCACTGGCAGCCGCATAATCACTAAAAAATATGCAGTTTGGCATGCGTGACATACTAATATTGAATCAAGCAGATGAGGAAATATTGCTTTGAAGTCAGCATCCAATGAACTGATTTAATTCCTACTCTCCCTTCTATGAAAATGGAATGTCATGCTGTAATTAAAGCTACCTAAGATGACTAGATCAATTGCCTAAGAAAACTGGATCAATTGTCTAACATTTTAACACCACTTTTTACTAAAAGACCTTACAGACAATGTAATTTATTTAATACTCATATTACCATTGGTATTATCTGCTATTTGATGTGAAGTTACTACAAATGGTAATTTCTAGTAGTTACTTCAAATAATTTATCTAGTTTGGTGACAATGGTTCTTGGTAATAACAAATATGTACGTACACTGTTACCCTGTGGTTTTAAAGAAAATACCAGGTTATTAGGGGACCGTAAAATAAAGTGATACCATTTTACTTCAAACAATATTTGCTCAGTACTCATACATACAGTGTCAAGACACTTCCATTCCATTTCACACTAAAGTGGGAAGTCAAAATGAAACAGGATAGGGAGGTTTGGGAATCAAACAACGTGTGGTGATATCTATGTCATGGTTACAGTAATGTTGGTTGATTGTCAAGGTATACTGGGATTGAAACATTTGTTTTACTGTCAGTCATTCTGTGATTGTGATATTTAGTGACTCTTTTAGGTCATCGTTGTAAAATAACATGACTGGTAAATAAAGGTTGAATTTTCCTTCTGCCACTTTTTAGGATATGTGGCACAGACCCATAGAGAATGATAGAGGCCTCAAGTGGCCAAAAGGCTGTTTTAGCATGGGCAGCGCCATTGAGGGCTTCCATCATGCTTCCGCCATTTAAAAATAGTCAAATTAGTCAACTGGGTGGTGATTCCTATGGGTTGCATCCTCAATGCCGCTGCCCATGCTGTCACAGACGCTATAATGGCACAGATATAAAGATGAGTCCTCTATCTATCTCTATGGAGAGACCCAACATGTACATGGTTAGTGATGATTCACTTATCATTAGATTTCCCTCATTAAAATGCAAATAAATTTATAACATTTTTGACATGCATTTTTCTGGATTTTTTTGTTGATATTCTGTCTCTCACTGTTCAAATAAACCTACCATTAAAATTATAGACTGATCATGTCTTTGTCAGTGGGCAAACGTACAAAATCAGCAGGGGATCAAATACTTTTTTCCCTCACTGTAGTTGAATGTGTTTTCAACATTAGAGCTATCTCCCAATTTATTTAGAGAAAGAAACTGTAAAACAAGTTACTTTCTTGATAGAAATCGGCTAGACACAAGGCGGATCTTAAATACGAAGAAAGTATACCCTCCTTGTTTTTTCAGCACATTTTGGGCAAGAGAACATTCAAATATCAATTAAAAAGCATACACTGATTTGGAATTATAGTTCTAATATAACCCTTTTATTGACCAGTCCCTCTCTCTCTCTAATCATTCATTTAGAGCACCTCCAGTCTTTGCAAAGTGGTCTGCTACTTATTTGCTGGGTCTAAATGAACAAGCCAGCTGACAAGATTATTCTAAGTTATTATTCAAGGTTATTCTGAGAGCCTGCTGTGCACATGGTTCTCTTTCAGTTTTTATTCTGAGAGCCTTTTCCTGTCAAGGCCCTCACCTCCTTATATAGTACTATTAGGTCTGAGGCTGTGAGAGTCAATAAACCTCTCTTGGAATGATATGAAAGCAAGGAAATAATAAGTAATTAAGTAAGTACAGTTGAAGTCGGAAGTTTACATACACCTTAGCCAAATACATTTAAACTCAGGTTTTCACAATTCCTGACATTTAATCCTAGTAAAAATTCCCAGTCTTAGGTCAGTTAGGATCACCACTTTATTTTAAGAATGTGAAATGTCAGAATAATAGTAGAGAGAATGATTTATTTCAGCTTTTATTTATTTCATCACATTCCCAGTGTGTCAGAAGTTGACATACACTCAATTAGTATTTGGTAGCATTGCCTTTAAATTGTTTAACTTGGGTCAAACATTTCGGGTAGCCTTCCACAAGCTTCCCACAATAAGTTGGGTGAATTTTGGCCCATTCCTCCTGACAGGTTTGTAGGCCTCCTTGCTCACACACGCTTTTTCAGTTCTGCCCACACATTTTCTATAGGATTGAGGTCAGGGCTTTGTGATGGCCACTCCAATACCTTGACTTTGTTGTCCTTAAGCCATTTTGCCACAACTTTGGAAGTATGCTTGGGGTCATTGTCCATTTGGAAGACCCATTTGCGACCAAGCTTTAACTTCCTGACTGATGTCTTGAGATGTTGCTTCAATATATCCACATAACTTCCTCATGATGCCTTCTATTTTGTGAAGTGCACCAGTCCCTCCTGCAGTAAATCACCCCCACAGCATGATGCTGCCACCCCCGTGCTTCACGGTTGGGATGGTGTTCTTCGGCTTGCAAGCATCCCCCTTTTTCCTCCAAACATAACGGTGGTCATTATGGCCAAACAGTTCTCTTTTTGTTTCATCAGACCAGAGGACATTTCTCCAAAATGTACGATCTTTGTCCCAATGTGCAGTTGCAAACCGTAGTCTGGCTTTTTTATGGCGGTTTTGGAGCAGTGGTTTCTTCCTTGCTGAGCGGCCTTTCAGGTTATGTCGATATAGGACTCGTTTTACTGTGGATATAGATACTTTTGTACCTGTTTCCTCCAGCATCTTCACAAGGTCCTTTGCTGTTGTTCTGGGATTGATTTGCACTTTTCGCACCAAAGTACGTTAATCTCTAGGAGACAGAACGCGTCTCCTTCCTAAGCGGTATGACGGCTGCGTGGTCCCATGGTGTTTATACTTGCGTACTATTGTTTGAACAAATGAACGTTGTACCTTCAGGCGTTTGGAAATTGCTCCCAGGGATGAACCAGACTTGTGGAGGTCTACAATTCTTTTTCTGAGGTCTTGGCTGATTTATTTTGATTTTCCCATGTCAAGCAAAGAGGCACTGAGTTTGAAGGTAGGCCTTGAAATACATCCACAGGTACACCTCCAATTGACTCAAATTATGTCAGTTAGCCTATCAGAAGCTTCTAAAGCCATGACATCATTTTCTGGAATTTTCCAAGCTGTTTAAAGGCACAGTCAACTTAGTGTATGTAAACTTCTGACCCACTGGAATTGTGATACAGTGAATTATATGTGAAATAATCTGTCTGTAAACAATTGTTGGAAAATGCACAAAGTAGATGTCCTAACCGACTTGCCAAAACTATAGTTTGTTAACAAGAAATTTGTGGAGTGGTTGAAAAACAAGTTTTAATGACTCCAACCTACAGTGTATGTACACTTCCGACTTCAACTGTAGGTAAGACAATAAATAGTAAGTAGGTCTGGATTCAATTCGTATTGCAGGAGTATCGCAGAAGATCTGCGCTATAGCTCGATGGAAATGTATATCTCATATATCAAATGGTACCTACCCAGCTACGCAGCTATGTTGGAACAGCCCTGTAACTCTCAATTCAGCACTGCAAGCAAACTTCTTCAACCATAAATGGAATTTTAGCATGATACATTTAATCAATCATTTGTATATTTTTTACTTAATTTTTGTATTATATTATATGAGACATCAAGCTGCCTGACTGGTATAGCTGCTCCTTGAAACTGATACAGCTTGCTTAAAGCTTCTAATGCACTATAAAAAGTTACAAAAGCTATGATGTGATATGTTTAGCTTTCTACCGCCTAAAGCTGAGCTATATCAGCAGGTGTGAGTATTATTAATAGGCTGCAGTACACAGTTAAACTCCCAACTTTATTCAGTGAGAACAATATACGCAGTGGACCGTCCCACTTTGATGTAAAGTGGTGCTAAACCATGTATTTGCATGGTAAATACATCATTGGTACAGTATAATAATAGTATAAATACATATTGTAGTTTTGTGGCTTTCAGAATTTCAAAAGCTAGACTCATTAAAAACATTTTTTACAGAAAGTATTCACACCCCTTTACTTTTTCCACATTTTGTTGTGTTACAGCCTGAAATTAAAATTGATTAAATTGAGATGTTTTTATCACTGGCCTACACACAATACCCCATAATGTCAAAATGGAATTGTGTTTTTCAACATTTTTACAAATGTATTAAAAGGGAAAAGCTGAAATGTCTTGAGCCAATAAGTATTCAACCCCTAAGTTCAGGAGTAAAGTTTTGCTTAACGAGTCACGTAATAAGTTGCATGGACTCAATCTGTGTGTAATAACAGTGTTTAACATGATTTTTGAATGACTACCTCATCTCTGTACCTCACACATACAATTATCTGTAAGGTCCCTCAGTCGAGCAGTGAATTTCAAACACAGATTCAACCACAAAGACCAGAGAGGTTTTCCAATGCCACGCAAAGAAGGGCACCTATTGGTAGATGGGTAAAAAAAAAAGCAGACACTGAATATCCCTTTGAGTAAGGTCAAGTTATTAATTACACTTTGGATGGTGTATCAAAACACCTAGTCACTACAAAGAGACAGGTGTCCTTCTGGACAGGAAGGAAACCGCTCAAGGATTTCACCATGAGGCCAATGGTGATTTTAAAACAGTTACAGAGTTCAATGGCTGTTATAGGAGAAGGAAAAATAAGCACAGGCAAAATCCTAGCGCAAAACCTGGTTCAGTCTGCTTTCCACCAGACACTGGGAGATTAATTCACCTTTCTCAGGACAATAACCTAAAACACAAGGCCAAATCTACATTGGAGTTGCTTACCAAGAACACAGTGAATGTTCCTGAGTGGCCATTTTACAGTTTTGACTTAAAGCTGCTTAAAAAGGTATGGCAAGACTTGAAAATGGTTGTCTAGCAATGATCAACAACATATATTGACTCAGGGGTGTGAATACTTATGTAAATTAGGTATTTCTGTATTTAATTTTCAATACATTTGCAAAACTTTCCAAAAGTCCTTCTGTAGGACTTTCCAAAAACACATTTCTAAAAACATGTTTACACTTTGTCATTATGGGGTATTGAGTGTGAATGGGTGATTTAAAAAATATATATTTCATCCATTTTGAATTCAGGCTGTAGCCCAACAAACTTTCTGAAGGCACTGTAGCTGCACTCTATGGTCATTCATAACATAGAATGATTTATGATTCTTGGCAATATCTTCATAATGGCTGCTCTTATTTCAAACATGAAACATGAACCTATTAACTAATGTCTTAACTGGGTTATGGGAACCGCGGCATTAAGCGAAAACAGTTGGTCTATCATTCGCAGGATTGTCAAGGCGTCAGATTCTTTATTTAACATGATTTAGATCATACAACTAAGACACAATCAGAAATATTATGGCTGCCATTCTCCTCCAAACATCTATCAGGACTTATATTTGAGGTCTTTATTTTCTAAGTATTAACCTCAATAGTATTGCAATGCTTCTGTCAGTGCTCAGAAATCATTCAGACCTGATAAACAAAGTGCTACCACTTGATATTACAGATGTATACTAGCAGGCAGACTCACAAGTGCTTTTGTGAATCCCTTTGATTCTTTTGAGTTGGTTTTATGACACTTAACCTGGTTTATGTTCTCATTACAGGGTGACAGTGAGGTGCCAGCCGTGGCAGCCGGAAAGGAACCCAAAGAACCCAGTGAACCCAAGGAACCGAAACCGTCTGCTGCCGAAGTTGAGCCAGACCACTTTGAGCTCCCCCCTGAGTCTGACGATGAGTACATGGTGGTGGAGGAAGCCTCGTCCATGGCAACTAAGATGAAGAAATCAGGCCTGACCCGTATGGAGAGCTTCAAGTCCACCTTCTCCCGCGTGAACATGACCAAGACGAAAGAGAACATGAGCAGCAAGGTTGGCCAGATGGGTGAGCGCATCGTATCAACCGAGCGTCGGCAGAAGATCCGCCAGTCTGGGGAGAGGCTCAAGCAGTCCGGCTCGCGGCTCAAGGAATCCATTGCCAGCCATGTGCCAGCCAAACTGAAGAAGGAGAGGACTGTGGCGGAGGGCCAGGAGGGGGCTGTGGGGGTCACCGAGGACGCCGCACCTGTCCCGCCACCCAAGGGCCGCAAATCCGTAAACCCTAAGCTCGCCGAGGATGGCGTAGAGGAGGAGGTGCCGATGCATGATATCAAACAGCTCTCCTAAACCAGCGTTCAGGGAAATGGAAAACAACAACATCCGTGTATCTTTTTTTTTTCTTTTTTTTTTTTTTTAAGGATGGCCTGTGACTGATAGTCCCAGTCCCATAAACGGGCCAGTTAGGGTTTCAACACAATGAATTTATATAATCCACACAACACTTTGAAGTCATCTTTGTTTTGGGAATTCAATGATTTATATAGATAGAAGTATTTCTTTTTTTTGTCATTTTTTCTTACATTAAACATGGACTCACAAGTATGCAAAACAAATAAACTGACAAGAGTTACAGCAAATGTGTGTGATTGGACATTTTCTACAGACTTATAATCAACATATTATAATACATAAGACATTCAATTGTCAATTTGCATGTTGAAAGGCTGAATATGAGATGTTAAGGCTAAACTATTGAAGTGATGGAAGTTGAAATGGAGTTCTGGTATGTATGGTTTGATTAAGGTTAATGTTACATATGCAAAACATTAAATTGACTGGAAAATGTCTTTGTGCAAAGGTAAGTGAAGAATGATGAGCTTTTGGTCTCAGTTACGTAAATTCATGCCAGCCGAACTAGAATTTAGTGATAAATAGAATTTCTTGTGCAATTTTTGCAGAGAAAACTCAATCAGCTGGTGTCTGAAGAGTAAAGCATATATAAAAAGCATATATCATTTCATGGGCAAATTGGTGGGTGGGTGAAGAAACTAATGTGCATTATGTCAAATATCTATGGATACGAAATGTTGATTAAAAAAAAAAATGTATTAGTCATACAAATGGCCAGTGGGAATAGACAGAATTTTGCTCCCTATGGAAATAAGCAGATTCATAAATATATGTCTAGTGTAGTTTAATATATAAAGCCATTACTAGGACATTTTATTGAGAGTTGTTTGCTGCAATAGAGTGAGTGATTTTGCATGTTTATAGATATTCTTTTATTTTATTTTGAGAGTAATTCTTTAGAGTGAATGTCACTGAATATATACTATATTTAAAGCCTCTCACAACTCATTGTGCATGTTATCATCTTATTCAAATGTCCGATAATCTTGTTAGCTGTAGATTTTGTTTCTATTTAATGAACACGGTTCTTTACTCTTGTTTAAAAAGGTCTAAAATAGGTGCCATACTAGACTAACTGTTTTGCTATAGTGCAACATATCTCAAGATAGTTTACATTGTTTACGTGAAGTCAAAAGCTTTTGTAAGTTCCCATGAAATGTGTTGTAACAGCTTTATGACAACCACACTTTGTTTATTACAACGTACAGGACCCAGTCATAAAGTATAGAGCTGTAACAAAAATAAAATCTAAATGGCATCCTTGTTTGCTATGTTATGCTTTATTACAAAATTATTTAAAAAATGGGTCCTGCTTTATTTGAAGTGCATCTTATGAAGGCTTCATTAAGCATTCATATAGACTTCATAAGCACTGCATAAATGGGTCACAAATAATCTATAACCGTATTTCATGCTCTATAAAAGATTAATAAATAAATTGATGGTTGTCACACAGTTATACCACATTATTAATCTTTATAGAGCATGATATACGGTTATAGATTATTTGTGAGGCATCTATGTAGTGCTTATGAATCCTATATGAAGGCTTTATGAAGCCATAAGATGCACTTCAAATGAAGCGGGACCAAAAAAGGTTATAAAGGTGTTATTACTATGATGCCACATGATGCTATTTAAATGCTTTTTGACAGCGTAAATCTTATCTTGGGATAAGGGAAACTTGAGTGTTAGGAATAACAGGTTGACTATCAAACAACAATCTTTTCTACAGCACTTTAGCAGATACAACACCAGGATGTGATGATGAGTTATTCAAAAACAGTAATTTCTATAAAACCATTGCACTGTTTCCATCTTCTGGTATTCTTTGAAAATATGTTTAATAAAAATGCAAAACAATGTTGCAAATGTCGGAGAGACAGACAGCAAGGTCTATACAATTCTCCGCTGTTAAAAACTAAATGTTAGTCTAAAAGAAATGTGAGATAATCTCTAGATTATTTTTATAGCGGAGATCAAGTTTATAAATTGCCTGGCTGGGCTGACGAGACAGTGGATTTCGCAGTCAGATGTAAATAGGCATTTTAACGTCATAGATTTAGCCGGTGGTAACTTGTGGAATAGACACTGTCTGGAATGCGGTTTTAACTAATCAGCATTCAGGATTAGACCCACCGATTGTATAAACGTTTAAACCTGTCGATTGAAGAAGCCAGTGAGCCAGAACCGACGGGGCCGTCCAGTGAGCCAGAACCGGTGTGGCCGTCCAGTGAGCCAGAACCGGTGTGGCCGTCCAGTGAGCCAGAACTGGTGGGACTGTCCAGTGAGCCAGAACCGGTGTGGCCGTCCAGTGAGCCAGAACTGTTGGGACCATCCAGTGAGTCAGAACTGGTGGGGCCGTCCAGTGAACCAGAACCGGTGGGGCCGTCCAGTGAGCTAGAACCGGTGGGGCCGTCCAGTGAGCCAGAACTGGTGGTGCCGTCCAATGAGTCAGAACTGGTGTGGCCATCCAGTGAGCCAGAACTGGTGGGTGGTCCAATGAGCCAGAACTGGTGGAACCGTCCAGTGGAGATCCAGGTATGGAACTGCTGGTTCCTCTCCAGTAGCTCGATGAACCAGAAGCCCACGTTGCCAAGTCCCATCTGATCTTCTGACACAGCTTGGGGATGTGGGCATCGTACATGCTGTCCAGGGCATCCCTCAAATCTTCCGACATGATAATGGTCTCTAATGGTACACAGGTTGGTTACGTTTTTTTTCCTGAAACCTATTGAAACACAACTCAAAGGATTCAGTTGGTAAAACATGATGACTAGAGGAAAATGTTGTCTAATGTTAGTTACACAGCACAGTGTGAAAAAATTTCGTGTTTTTATTACAGATTTCTATTTTTATAGTATCTCTGTATTACAGTATGTATTTTTCAGAGACTTACCATCGATGGTCAGTGTCAGATCAGTGAGGGTACTCCGTACACAGACTATGATTCGCTGCATACGGTCCAGCTCCTGCCACAGAAAGATGTTCATGAAGATGAGCTGTCACCTGAAGAACAAAGTACAGGGGACCTTATTATTGATGCAGTTGTTCAGTTGATCTGTGGTACATATGGGATCTTTACAGTGCCAATATATATAGTTTGTTGACCCCAACCCCTGAATGACACTACTGATCTTGCCCATGTCTGGTTGGTTACCTCATGTGGAACATAGTCCAGTGGCAGTTTGTCCAGCAACTCGTTGACCAGCTTCTGGACAGTGGCCTCTATGGTCTCCCCTCCCCCACCGTCCCTCCCCCACTGCCCCTCCCCCACTGCCCCTCCCCCTCCACTGTTCCTCCCCCATTGCCCCTCCCCCTCCCGTGCTGTCCCCTCCCGTGCTGTCCCTCCCCCACTGTCCCTCCCCCTCCCCCGCTGTCCTTGGGTTCGATATTGCTGATGGTGCTCAGGATCTTGTGAAGACCGAATGAATACCTGTCGGTCACACAACTGGGATTAGTATACAGTGAGGGAAAAAAGTATTTGATCCCCTGCTGATTTTGTACGTTTGCCCACTGACAAAGAAATGATCAGTCTATAATTTTAATGGTAGGTTTATTTGAACAGTGAGAGACATAATAACAAAAAAATCCAGAAAAACGCATGTCAAAAATGTTATAAATTGATTTGCATTTTAATGAGGGAAATAAGTATTTGACCCCCTCTCAATCAGAAAGATTTCTGGCTCCCAGGTGTCTTTTATACAGGTAACGAGCTGAGATTAGGAGCACACTCTTAAAGGGAGTGCTCCTAATCTCAGTTTGTTACCTGTATAAAAGACACCTGTCCACAGAAGCAATCAATCAGATTCCAAACTCTCCACCATGGCCAAGACCAAAGAGCTCTCCAAGGATGTCAGGGACAAGAGTGTAGACCTACACAAGGCTGGAATGGGCTACAAGACCATCGCCAAGCAGCTTGGTGAGAAGGTGACAACAGTTGGTGCGATTATTCGCAAATGGAAGAAACACAAAAGAACTGTCAATCTCCCTCGGCCTGGGGCTCCATGCAAGATCTCACCTCGTGGATTTGCAATGATCATGAGAACGGTGAGGAATCAGCCCAGAACTACACAGGAGGATCTTGTCAATGATCTCAAGGCAGCTGGGACCATAGTCACCAAGAAAACTATTGGTTACACACTACGCCGTGAAGGACTGAAATCCTGCAGCGCCCGCAAGGTCCCCCTGCTCAAGAAAGCACATATACAGGCCCGTCTGAAGTTTGCCAATGAACATCTGAATGATTCAGAGGAGAACTGGGTGAAAGTGTTGTGGTCAGATGAGACCAAAATTGAGCTCTTTGGCATCAACTCAACTCGCCGTGTTTGGAGGAGGAGGAATGCTGCCTATGACCCCAAGAACACCTTCCCCACCGTCAAACATGGAGGTGGAAACATTATGCTTTGGGGGTGTTTTTCTGCTAAGGGGACAGGACAACTTCACCGCATCAAAGGGACGATGGACGGGGCCATGAACCGTCAAATCTTGGGTGAGAACCTCCTTCCCTCAGCCAGGGCATTGCAAATGGGTCGTGGATGGGTATTCCAGCATGACAATGACCCAAAACACACGGCCAAGGCAACAAAGGAGTGGCTCAAGAAGAAGCACATTAAGGTCCTGGAGTGGCCTAGCCAGTCTCCAGACCTTAATCCCATAGAAAATCTGTGGAGGGAGCTGAAGGTTCGAGTTGCCAAACGTCAGCCTCGAAACCTTAATGACTTGGAGAAGATCTGCAAAGAGGAGTGGGACAAAATCCCTCCTGAGATGTGTGCAAACCTGGTGGCCAACTACAAGAAACGTCTGACCTCTGTGATTGCCAACAAGGGTTTTGCCACCAAGTACTAAGTCATGTTTTGCAGAGGGGTAAAATACTTATTTCCCTCATTAAAATGCAAATAAATTTATAACATTTTTGACATGCGTTTTTCTGGATTTTGTTGCTTTTATTCTGTCTCTCACTGTTCAAATAAACCTACCATTAAAATTATAGACTGATCATGTCTTTGTCAGTGGGCAAACATACAAAATCAGCAGGGGATCAAATACTTTTTTTCCTCACTGTATGTGTTGTATGTTTGAGTAGAGAAAAATATGTCAGCTGCTCCATTCTGATAGTTGCCTATTCAAAATGAACCAAAAGCAGTCTAACATGAACTGTCTGCTGACCACAATCAGAAAAGCAAGATGTAGCACCGATGTCACACCAATAACATCCCTCCCCCCTCTTACCTCTGGTGAGTCGACCAGCGGCAGGGTCTCAATGTGGAGCAGCTAATCCAGCACATTCTTGGTTTTGGGTAAAGTATAACCCTTGTAGAAACAGAACTTGACGGCGAATGTACTCTCGCAGAACCACATGCGGGTGAAGGTGTTTGTCCAGGTCGTCTGTGACGTGGCCACCATATTGGACATCGGCCAGAATGTAGCGCAGGCAGCTCCAGTTGACGCCACGCTTCACATCCAACTCGTCCAAGTGGTTCTGGACAAACTGCATGCTGGAGGTGATGTCTGCCTGGTTGAACTTATAGAGGACGTCCCAGCCCAGGGGACCAAACTTAGGAGAAAACCCAACACACATTAGACTGATGGATGGATAGAAGGATGGCTGGATTGACTGATTAATTCATTTATTAAGTAATTTATGAATTCATTAATTATTCATTCATTCATCCATTTATTCATACAGGGTAAAAACTCATTTAAATGCAAGTGTATAACTTTCACAGTAGACCTACTGATTTTCAGAAGGTTCCCTGTCCTGCAGATTCAGAGCAGTAGCAAGAACCAGAGAAATGGGAAACAGGAACAGTAGATGGAAAGAGTGTTATTGGTATGAAGGAAACAACAGTCATTGGGGATATGGGGATATGTGATATGATATTGGGGTATGATATGGGTTATGATATGGGTTTTGATATGAGTTATGATATGGGGGTATGATATGGGGGTATGATATGGGGGTATGATATAGGGGTATGATATGGGTGTATGATATGGGATATGATATTGGGCATTGCGTTCTTCCACCTCTGGCCTGCTGGTCCCCCTACCTCTGCGGAAGCACAGTTCCCGCTCAGCCCAGTCAAAACTGTACGCTGCTCTGGCACCCCAATGGTGGAACAAGCTCCCTCACGACGCCAGGACAGCGGAGTCACTCACCACCTTCTGGAGACACTTGAAACCCCACCTTTTTAAGGAATACCTGGGATAGTATAAAAGTAATCCTTCTACCCCCCCCCCCCACACATTTAAAAAAAAAAAATAATAATAAAAATAATACAATAAAATAAAATATATATATATAAAACAAATGAAAATTTTAAATTTTAAATACTCTAAAAATAATAAATTAGAAAAATATAAATAAATAAATACATTGAAAAGTGGTTGTCCCACTGGCTATCATAAGGTGCATGCACCAATTTGTAAGTTGCTCTGAATAGGGGGGTATGATATGGGGGTATGATATGGGTTATTTGTATTCCAAATCAAATCAAATCAATTTTTATTTGTCACATGCGCCGAAAACAACAGGTATAGACCTTACAGTGAAATGCTTACTTACAAGCCCTTAACCAACAATGCAGTTTTAAGAAAAATAAGTGTTAAGAAAAAAATAGATAAGTAAAAATAAAAAAAGAGCAGCAGTAAAATATTTTGTATTTGTATTTATTATGGATCCACAGTAGCCAAGGCAGCTGCTACTCTTCCTGGGGTCCTGCAACATCAGATAGTTATATACAGTTTAAAATATTACATTACATTTCATAACACCTTACCCAGTGTGTTCCCTCAGGCCACCACTCCACCATCACATATTTACAATACAACATCCATGTGTACGTGTGTGTAGAGTGCATGTCTTATCATGTGTATGTGTGTCTGTGCCTGTGTGTGTCTCTTCACAGTCCCTGCTGTTCCATAAGGTGTATTTTTATCTCTTTTTAAAATCTGATTCTACTGCATCAGTCACCTGATGTGGAATAGAGTTCCATGTAGTCATGGCTCTATGTAGTACTGTGCACCTCCCATAGTCTGTTCTTGACTTCGGGACTGTGAAGAAACCTTTGATGGCATGTCTTGTGGGGAATGCATGGGTGACCGAGCTGTGTGCTAGTAGTTTAAACAGACACTTCGGTGCATTCAGCATGTCAACACTTCAAGTAATGATGAAGTCAATCTCTCCTCCACTTTGAGCCATGAGAGATTTGCATGCATATTATTAATATTCACCAGCTAATGTGGAGAACACAGGCTATACCTCTGTAACGGATGTAAAATACATTATAGACAAAAATACTTTACAATTTACATACATTTAAAACATTAACATAGACATAAAACATTAACATAGAGTTCTAAGATCAACCTAGGGTTCTAAGGTCAACCTAGGGTTCTAAGGTCAACCTAGGGTTCTAAGATGACAGAGAACAGTGAAATAAAAATCTGTGTGTTTGAATCCACCTCTTTTTATTTGTGAAAAGTTGATATTTCAGGGTGATAATGAGGTCAACAGTAAATGATTTTGTCTGGATCACATAGCAATAACTTAAAGACAAATAACTGCCATGTTGCACAGAATATCTGCAGCCTGCAGCACTGAAGATCTGCAGCCTGCAGCACAGAGGATCTGCAGCCTGCAGCACAGAGGATCTGCAGCCTGCAGCACAGAGGATCTGCAGCCTGCAGCACAGAATATCTGCAGCCTGCAGCACAGAGGATCTGCAGCCTAGGAGCACAGGGAGCAGTAGTATGAGTCGTGTTCTATAAATAAAGATGATTGGAAACGTGACACATGGCCAGCATTGCGCTGGCAGAAGAGACACAGACAGGTGTTGTCAGAGGGGGAAGCCACAGAATTCAACACTGACTAAAGGAGAAGAAACACTGGCTGGAGTACATGAACTAAATCTGTAAAAAAAACATTCATTTAAAAATCAGGTTGTTTACAGCACACACACTGTGAGGGAACTTCATCCCAGTTTCAGGAGCATGCAGTGCCAGATTAACACCGTAGGCGGCAGACATGGACAATACTGCACTGGCTCAGATATTTTAATTTCACATTGTTCTTTCCAACACGGATCCATCAACTATGGTGGTTGAGTAACCATGCCGGCACAGTACAGCTCTGCTTGGCTTAGCCCGGTTTGGCTCAGTAGTGTGAAAAGGGATCAGGTTTGTGGATTAGTCCTAGTTTAGGGGATATTTGGCGAAGGGCCTCAAGCTCAGCTTCCAACTGTCCTGTGTGTCAAAATGTAATAAGATTGTCCCCTTATTATGTAGGTAGCGTTTCAAAAGTAGAGGGCTCAGATCAGATGTGACATTCACTGCCTTTTTGTCTCCCTTTAACCTTTATTTAACTTTATTTAGCAGTTAAGATCAAATTCTTATTTACAATGAAGGCCTACACCGGCCAAACCCAGACGACGCTGGGCCAATTGTGCGCCGCCCTATAGGACTCCCAATCACGGCCTTAGCTCCTCTGGCTATCCAAAAGTGGGAAAGTACCACCCCACCCGTACCTTACTTTTATGCCCATTCATTTCAGTTAGGAAGGAGTATATGTTGTTGCCAAAACCGATACATTTTGAAATGGTTTTTCGAAACCATATCAACCTGACCTCAAATTATGATGACATAATACAGTACATTGTATCATCAAACGGTTGTTGTTTCTTCAGACACACAACATTTGCTCAGTGTTTAAAGCATTTGGACCCACTCTACTACACAGTCAGGTTTGTGGAACTTGGTAATGGTTTGGTTGAGAAGGAGATTTGGTGGATTTGAACTGGTAATCTCTGGCTATGTGGGCTGTCAGCTGTTCGCTCATTTCAGAGAGGCTTTTTATAGTTCCCTCCCAAGTTCGAACCGAAAGGGGAGACACTTGTCTGTAACGATGCATTTCTAAATGATTACAGTAAACCTGTTCCTTTCTCTCTCTCTCCACAGAGTTTCCACGGTTACCGAGAAAATGGGCTTTTCAAAGTACATATAGAGCTAAAATAGAGCTAAAATAGAGCTAATTAGCCTCTGACTGGTATAATTTGATGGATGTTAATTTCTGAGGCACAGTTGATGCAGCAAAAATGTAAAGGCAGCATTCAGACTCAAAGAAAGATTAAAGGCACCATTCAGACTCAAAGAAAGATTCATAAAGATGTGTTTAAGTTTGGCTGATATAGTGAAATAATTTTTGATTTGAGGGGTAGATACAAACTAGTACCTCGGAAATAAACTGATATAGATAATGACATTTTTTCACATTCATTTACGTTAAGGAAAGGAACGTTCGAGTTGAAACCGTTTTTATAGTTTCAAAATGTCCAAATTATTATTTTGTATTATCCTAATTGAATATTGAATGTGTATATATTTATATTACTGTAAATATTGATCACATTCCTTGTGTATGATCATATATTTTGATACATTGAATGTTAATATTGTGAACCTATGTTAAATATTTTTTACCTCCCGTTTCAGGAAGTGATGTCACTGAGTACTGCCCCTATATATAGGACCTTCCACCCCCACCTGGGATATGGATGCCTGATGAAGACCTAAGGGTGGAAACGTTGTTATAAATAAATATCACCTGGGTGCATGAGCAGCAGTGTGCAGGCGTTTTCCTTTCTGTTTTCCATGAGTTCTCCTACAACTCCAGAACCTGCGGAAAATATCTGGATGGGCCTATGTTCTTCAGCTTTTCTACAAGAAAATGAAACTCCCACATCTAATGTTGAAACCGAAATAGATTGTTACCGATAACACAGCAAATGTTGATTGAGTAGACCCTGAACCAATTCGGAAGTGAGGCGTAAATAACAACAGGTAGGCCAACCCCCACCCACCTGTGTGATGGTACGGTCAGGGCACCAGCACCGGATCAACAATAACTTCCTGAAGGTGTCCAGCATGCTGTTGTACCTGTCAGGCACCAGAGCCTCCTCGGGGGCGGGCTTTTCTAACCAGGCCCTCCAGGAGCTGTCGTTGTGGGTGACCTGGGTCAGCAGCTGGGTGAAGGGGTGCACGCTGGACAGCTGGACCAGGCTGAGCCACGTCATGTCCAGGATCCAGTGTTTAGCTTGGGCTCCATATAGTTCAGGTCGAGGGCAGCACCTCCTAGGGGAGGAGGAGATGCATACCATTTGTCTAACTAACTATACATATACACTTCGGAAAGTATTCAGTCCCCTTGACCTTTTCCACATTTTATTAGGTTACAGCCTTATTCTAAAATTGATTAAATTGTTGTTTTTTCCCTTTATCAATCTACATGCAATACCCCATAATGACAAAGCAAAAACAGGTTTTTAGAAATGGTTGCTAATTTATAAAAAATAAAAAAACGGAAATATTACATATACATAAGTATAATAATAATTGAAATGCATTCCAGGTGACTACCTCATGAAGCTGGTTGAGAGAATGCCAAGAGTGTGCAAAGCTGTCATCAAGGTAAAGAGTGGCTATTTGAAGAATCTCAAATATAAAATATATTTTGATTTGTTTAACACTTTTTTGGTTAGTACATGATTCAATATGTGTTATTTCATAGTTTTGATGTCTTCACTATTATTCTACAATGTAGAAAATAGTAAAAATAAAGAAAAACCCTTGAATGAGTAGGTGTGTCTAAACGTTTTAAGCTGTGTTGCTCTTATTGTATCTGCATACAGTATTGGGTAGAAGTTTCAACTTACAGTGATGAGGATTGTTAGCCGCCATACTTCCATCTGGTAATGAACCCACTATTTTCTCAGCAAATTCCCTATGAGTTCACTTCTTCACCCTCAGCCCCACTTAGATTTGTGTACATTGAGATTTGTTCCAATCAGCAATGAATCGTCATACGGGAAGCTTTATCATTCTCAGTCTCTCTACTGTATTTGTTGCAGTTATTCAATTCAATAATTATTGACACAGTAGTAGTAGGGATATTCACTGTGCAGCAAAGCAGTACAGAAGATGCTATTACGTAAATGATACCACAGCATTGTTGAATACTCTGATTGGCTAGAAGGGCATTCTAGAATGAGCATTAAAACCATATACAGTGCATTCGGAAAGTATTCAGACCCCTTGAATTTTTCCACATTTTGTTAAGTTACAGCCTTATTCTAAAATGGATTAAATTGTTTTGTTTTTTGCCCTTATCAATCTACACACAATAACCCATAATGACGAAGCAAAAACTGGTTTATAGAAATGTATTACAAACCCCACCCCCGGATATTTCACATTTACATAAGTATTCAGACCCTTTACTCAGTACTTTGTTGAAGCACCTTTGGCAGCGATTACAGCCTCAAGTCTTCTTGGGTGTGACGCTACAAGCTGAACACACCTGTATTTGGGGAGTTTCTCCCATTCTTCACTGCAGATCCTCTCAAGCTTTGTCAGGTCGGATGGGGAGCGTTGCCGCACAGTTATTTTCAGGTCTCTCCAGAGATGTTAGATCCGGTTCAAGTAAGGACTCTGGCTGGGCCACTCAAGGACATTCAGAGACTTTTCCCAAAGCCACTCCAGTAATCTTGCTCTGATTTGTCATCCTCAGGGTCCCAGAGATAAAATGTAGCATCGTTTTGTTTGATCAAATAAATTTTTATATTCAAATGTAGAAACTGGGTTCTACAGTTTGAACCCCTGCTGTCTCTGGCTCCACACCCACTCCGCCCGGCCATCTAGATGTGTGAAAGTTAGTGTATAAGCTAATGATCCATCATGTATGACATTCCTGGGAGTATGTAAACTTACATTTTGTATTACCATATCATTTTTGTATGTTCTCTATAGTTATGTACTTGAAAATGTATCAATTGACCAATTCAGCACATTTGGGCAGACTTGATACAAAATAGTCCAGTATTGCAATGCTTCACTGGATCAATCTAAAACGTTGCACACACACTGCTGCCATCTAGTGGCCGAAATCTAAATTGCGCCTGAACTGCAATACTATGTTATGGCCTTTCTCTTGTATTTCAAAGATGAAATCTTTTGCCAGATCTAATGTGTTATATTCTCCTACATTAATTTCACATTTCCACAAACTTCAAAGTGTTTCCTTTCAACTGGTATCAGGAATATGCATATCCTTGCTTCAGGTCCTGAGCTACAGGCAGTTAGTTTTGGGGATGTGATTTTAGACTAAAATTGAAAAAATGGGTCCGATCCTTAAGAGGTTAAAAAAACTTATCATCAATCTACACACAATACCCCATAATAGCGAAAATTGGTTTTTAGAAATGTTTACAATTTTATTAAAATAAAAAAAACAAATACCTTATTTCCATAAGTATTCAGACCCTTTGCTATGAGACTTGAAATTGAGCTCAGGTGCATCGTGTTTCCATTGATCATCCTTGAGATGTTTCTACAACTTGGAGTCCACCTGTGGTAAATTCAATTGATTGGACATGATTTGGAAAGGCAGACACCTGTCTATATAAGGTCCCACAGTTGACAGTGCATGTCAGAGCAAAAACCAAGCCATGAGGTCGAAGGAATTGTCCGTAGAGCTCCGAGACAGGATTGTGTCGAGGCACAGATCTGGAGAAGGGTACCAAAAAATGTCTGCAGCATTGAAGGTCCCCAAGAAGACAGTGGCCTCCATCATTCTTAAATGGAATAAGTTTGGAACCACCAAGACTTTTCCTAGAGCTGGTCGCCTGGCCAAACTGAGCAATCGGGGGAGAAGGGCCTTGGTCAGGGAGGTGACCAAGAACCCGATGGTCACTCTGACAGAGCTCCAGAGTTCCTCTGTGGAGATGGGAGAACCTTCCAGAAGGACAACCATCTCTGCAGCACACCACAAGTCAGGCCTTTATGGTAGAGTGGCCAGACGGAAGCCACTCATCAGTAAAAGGCACATGACAGCCCGCTTGGAGTTTGCCAACAGGCACCTAAAGGAATCTCAGACCATGAGAAACAAGATTCTCTGGTCTGATGAAACCAAGATTGAACTCTTTGGCCTGAATGCCAAGCGTCACGTCTGGAGGAAACCTGGCACCATCCCTACGGTGAAGCATGGTGGTGGCAGCAGGGTCTGGAAGACTAGTCAGGTTCGAGGGAAAGATGAATGGAGTAAAGTACAGAGAGACCCTTGATGAAAACCTGCACCAGTGCGCTCAGGACCTCAGACTGGGGTGGAGGTTCACCTTCCAACAGGACAAGAACTCTAAGCACACAGCCAAGACAACGCAGGAGTAGCTTAGGGACAAGTCTCTGAATGTCCTTGAGTGGCCCAGCCAGAGCCTGGACTTGAACCCAATCTAACATCTCTGGATAGACCTGAAAAGAACTGTGCAGCGACATTCCCCATCCAACCTGACAGAGTTTGAGAGGATCTGCAGAGAAGAATTTAAGAAACTCCCCAAATACAGGTGTGCCAAGCTTGTAGCGTCACACCCAAGAAGACTCAAGGCTGTACTCACTGCCAAAGGTGCTTCAACAAAGTACTGAGTAAAGTGTCTGAATACTTATGTAAATGTGATATATCCGGTGGGGGGGGGGGGGGTTTGCTTCGTCATTATGGGTTATTGTGTGTAGATTGATAGGGGCAAAAAACAAAACAATTTAATCCATTTTAGAATAAGGCTGTAACTTAACAAAATGTGGAAAAATTCAAGGGGTCTGAATACTTTCCGAATGCACTGTATATGGTTTTAATGCTCATTCTAGAATGCCCTTCTAGCCAATCAGAGTATTCAACAATGCTGTGGTATCATTTACGTAATAGCATCTTCTGTACTGCTTTGCTGCACAGTGAATATCCCTACTACTACTGTGTCAATAATTATTGAATTGAATAACTGCAACAAACACAGTAGAGAGACTGAGAATGATAAAGCTTCCCGTATGACGATTCATTGCTGATTGGAACAAATCTCAATGTACACAAATCTAAGTGGGGCTGAGGGTGAAGAAGTGAACTCATAGGGAATTTGCTGAGAAAATAGTGGGTTCATTACTAGATGCAAGTATGGCGGCTAACAATCCTCATCACTGTAAGTTGAAACTTCTACCCAATACTGTATGCAGATACAATAAGAGCAACACAGCTTAAAAAGTTTGGACACACCTACTCATTCAAGGGTTTTTCTTTATTTTTACTATTTTCTACATTGTAGAATAATAGTGAAGACATCAAAACTATGAAATAACACATATTGAATCATGTACTAACCAAAAAAGTGTTAAACAAATCAAAATATATTTTATATTTGAGATTCTTCAAATAGCCAGCCTTTGCCTTGATGACAGCTTTGCACACTCTTGGCATTCTCTCAACCAGCTTCATGAGGTAGTCACCTGGAATGCATTTAAATTATTATTAAAGGTGATCTATCCCCCCAAAAGAAGAGCAACACAACTTGGTGTACATTATGGCAGTCAAAGTCCTAATGCCATTGGTGTGTGTGAAGGGAAATTCGGGGGGCTAAAATAGATTTGGATGCATACAGTCAGCAGTGGGACGTAAGCTGAACTAGGTCTGAGGTATTCAGTTACCCCCCTTGTGGGTGGGCCAAGTCGCATGTGAGACACTATGAGATCCCAACCCTACTTGGGTGATAAGAGCAAAGGGAAAATATAATTATTGACAAGTCAATCATTGCCAATAGATATAACTGATATAGATACATGTGATTATATGATATGTTAATTGAAAGGTTAAGTTGAAATTGTCTTGTTTAAATCATAGATAGGTGACCAGGCTATAGTTCGGCCCCACAGTTTATCCTAAACATACGGTAGTATTCAGGTTGGGATTAAACTAGTTTCCGTTATTGAAATGCTACTGTATCAACTCATTGCTTCTATGACAGGTTCTAAAAAATGTACTCCACAGTAATTAAAATGAGATGTTCAAAAAGTGTTTGCTGTATTTAGCTATCAGTGTCATTTCCAAGCTGGATGTCTGGGAAGTTGAAAACACATTCATAACACATCAGGAGGTAAGAACTCTGATGTCAATGTATAAACTCACTAACTGTAAGTAGCTCTGGATAAGAGCGTCTGCTAAATGACTAAAATGTAAAATTATGTCAATGTGATAAAGGTCTGTAAATATGAATGTGATTGGATGAACCTTTGATAAAGGTCTGAAAGTCTCTGTGGGAGATGTTCCTGGCCTGCAGATCGGTCCTCAGGGCAAGCAGCAGCGAGAAATTGTGGTCCTCGTACAGGCCTTTCGCTGTGCATCGAAATGCCTGGTAGGTCAGAAACTCAATGATGTTGAGGATCCTCTTTGAGGTGATCTAGGAACTGGAATAGTGAGGTCTGATACATGATGTTGACCAGGAAATGACGTAGTGAGGTCTGGTACGTGATGTTGACCAGGAACTGGCGTAGTGAGGTCTGGTACATGATGTTGACCAGGAGTTGGCGTAGTGAGGTCTGGTACATGATGTTGACCAGGAGTTGGCGTAGTGAGGTCTGGTACGTGATGTTGACCAGGAACTGGCGTAGTGAGGTCTGGTACGTGATGTTGACCAGGAACTGGCGTAGTGAGGTCTGGTTCATGATGTTGACCAGGAAATTGCGTAGTGAGGTCTGGTACATGATGTCGACCAGGCTCATCTCCACTATGAGGAAGTAGAGGATGCTGCCTCGTGTGGCCACCGGACGGTACTGCTCCCTGGCCAGGTTGATCTTTACCTCCCTCTCAGTGGCCTCTGTTAGCTTCTCACTAATCTGTTGGGAACAATTCAAGTACAATGTTTAATTATTTTGTCTTCACGAATCTGAGGTTATTATCAGTGTAAAAACATATTGAGATGCCTAAAAATTGATTTTAAAATGTCATGCTCTTTCAAAGCAGCATTTAGTATCATACTCACTGTATCATGGGATAGAATAGGAAAGAAATGTGGACATGTCAATGGAAATCTGGCATTGTAGCTTGATTTGATACTTTTGCATTACTCACTGAAGGGAGATACACACATGTGTAACCTGCCCTAACAATGCAGTGAAATGACAAACAAGTACACAAATAATTATAATTTAATAAATAATAAATACAATTAAAAAAATCAAGAAATGTCAGAACGAATCCAATTAACAACCCAAATAGCACTGCAACAGTACCTGTAACATACTTCCTCTGCTGTGGTCTTGGTGACCATCAGGACCTCGAAGTGGGACTTGTCCCCTACCTATAGGGTCCTCAGTGCTGGTCAGTTTTTACAGGACTGTACAGGACATCACTTCCTCCAAGCGCTTCACACGCTCCGACTCCAGCTCCTGATAGAGAGGGGGCCATTTTGCTTTCACTGGTCCTGGGGCCGTTGTTAAGGTCAACGGAATCATGAAATGTACCCAGTACCAGGATATTTTGGCCAAAAACCTGGTTTCCTCTGCCAGGAGGCTAAAACTTGGCCGCAAGTGGATCTACCAGCAAGACAATAACCCCCAAGCACATTTAAAATTCACATAGAAATAGCTAATTGGCCACAAATTCAACATTTTGCAATGGCCATCTCAATATCCAGACTCGAAACCCATTGAAAACCTGTAGTTTTAATTGAAAAGCGCAGATGAAGGATATCAAGGATCTGGAAGGATTCTGTATGGAGGAATGGTCTAAGATCCCTCCCAAAGTGTTCTCCAAGTCATAAAACATTTTAGAAAAAGGATCAGTGTCGTTATCCTTGCAAGGTGAGGTATTGAAAAGTATTAAAAACAGGGGTGTCAATAATCTTGACACCTACCTTTCTGAGAAGAAAACAATATTACTTGGTAAACAAAATCTCTTTATCTGAGCAATTATGTTAGTATAAAGGAATATAATTTCCCCAATTTTTTGAGAATACAATATAGCTCAGTATTTGAATAATTTATTTTATGTCATTTTTGCTTATCTTTATCAAGGGTGTCAATCGTTTCAGACCCCACAGTATATTCCCTTCATCCAAGGGTGCATGGTTGCAGAGTAGCGTACCTTCAAAGAGATGAAAAATAAGTCCTTCATAGCATCAGTCCAGGAGCAGAGGCCAACCACATAGCCACAGATCCTCTTGGCTGCCTCCAGATTGTAGTCCTCCATGTCCAGGTATGGTGCCAACAGCTACCTCCTCAGTGATAGAGTCCTGATGCCATGACGGTACAAGAGTACCGTGTAGCTCAGTTAGTAGAGCATGACGCTTGCAACGCCAGGGTTGTGGGTTCGATTCCCACGGGGGACCAGTATGAAAATGTATGCACTCACTAACTGTAAGTCGCTCTGGATAAGAGCATCTGCTAAATGACTAAAATGTAAATGTATTGGTAGTAATTGACATCAATTAGGTTTAAATTATATTTAGGTTTTAATACAGGGCTATTCTACTCCAGGCCTAGAGGGCAGGAACAAAAGCAGACTTTCATTCGTCCCCTCTAATCAGACACTGATTCAGTGTAGACTCTCTGGCCTATCAGTGATATTGACCAATCTAACAATAGACTTCCAGGTCAAAAAATTCAACCAGCAGTTCTTCAGCCCTTGAGGGCCGGTAGTTGAAAATAACCCTGGTCTAAAATAAGGATGTTCATTTGATAAACATCTATTAAAAGGCTCATGACAGATTGGAAAGAAGAAAGTCAATCAGTCATATCAGACCGCATGTGGTTTTGCAACTCAAAAAACACCATGTTTCTCTGAGTGTTGATGGGACAAAGCGCTGTGACATCAGGTTCTTTGACTTCACTGGCACCTCTGTTTCTATTTCACTCTACCACACAGTCTACTATGCCGGGGCATTCCCCTGGCGTCCATATTTCACTGCCTGTGAATTACAGATTTTCTAATCCCCTCCTTAGTGTGTGTGTTCCCTAGTGAATGTGTGCAGATGACTGCAGACAGGGAAGAAACTCTAGAGCCACTATAGGAGTTAAGATACAGGGAGGCACCTGCCTTGAAGCAACACATACTGATAGACAGTGAATGACACCGTTGTATTTAAGGCAAAGGCTAGTAATGACCTGCAGAAGGGCTTTACTTTGAAACCTGTTATAGCCATACTGTAGGTGCAGTGGAGGCTGCTGAGGGGAGGACGGCTCATAATAATGGCTGGAACGGAGCAAATGGAATGGCATCAAACACATGGAAACCATGGGTTTGATGTATTTGATACCATTCCGCTTCAGCCATTACCACGAGCCCGTCCTCCCCAATTAAGGTGCCACCAACCTGCTCTGTGTAGGTGAGACATTTTAGAAAGAGAGTCCTCATGGTGTTAGCACGTCATACTCAGATGTCACACCCAGATCCACAGTACAGATGGCTCTGGTCATACTATCGAAGGAAGACGTTTTTAGAATGTTCCCTTGTGCCGCCCTGAACATTTTCAGCTAAAGCTTTGCATGGAAAATAAATGCTGTATCGGACAATTGAAAGGAATGGCTGGGCATATCGAGCCTATAGACTTGGTGTGAGACTACATGAAGTCTTAAGGCTGTTATAACTCCTCAAGAATGCACTAGTACAAGGTGAATTGGATCATTTCAGACTACAAATGCCCATACATCTTGGGACCTCTTCACCCTTCAGTACTTTGAGTTTGAGGGCCTCACTCCAGGAGGGCCGTGGGCAGGTTCTGGGGCCTGGGTGACAGGCGTCCATGATGCGCATGATCAGGTGTGGCGGCTTGTCTAGCTTCCACACCGTGGCTCTGTCCGCAGGTTCGATAGTCTGGTGAACAAAAGGGACAAACTTTTTTAATCAGATATTCCGTTTAAAATGTGTCTAATTTTTGTCAATTGCTGGAACATGAACTTTCATATAGGCATATTGACTCTTCTTGGGGTTCGTTACTTTACTAATGCTGCGGGTTCATTACTGTAGTAATGGTGCGGGTTCATTACTGTACTAATGGTGTGGGTTCATTACTGTACTTCAATTAATATCATGTACAGAATAAGCAGACTCAACAATCAATCAAATCCCATTCTCACCTGCAGCGCTGCCTCTGCGGCTGCTAGCGTGGTCTTGGCCTCCTCCAGCTTCCTCTCGGCCACTTTCTTATTGGCTTCGATGTCGTCGACAATGGCCTGAGCCCTGTACTTCACCTTCTGAACCTGCATCTTGACCTTCTCGGCCGCTTGGGCCTTGACCGTGACCTCCTACAGGACCCCGTCAGCCTTCTTGGAGGCCACCTCCACCCCCTGCTCTTTTACAGCCAGCACCTTGGACAGCTGGCTCACAGACTGCTCTGCTGCCATCAGCTTGGCCAGGCTTGGTGAAAGGGAGATGGGTCAGCTTGGCCTGGGGAGAGGGAGATGGGTCAGCTTGGCCTGGGGAGAGGGAGATGGGTCAGCTTGGCCTGGGGAGAGGGAGATGGGTCAGCTTGGCCTGGGGAGAGGGAGATGGGTCAGCTTGGCCTGGGGAGAGGGAGATGGGTCAGCTTGGCCTGGGGAGAGGGAGATGGGTCAGCTTGGCCTGGGGAGAGGGAGATGGGTCAGCTTGGCCTGGGGAGAGGGAGATGGGTCAGCTTGGCCTGGGGAGAGGGAGATGGGTCAGCTTGGCCTGGGAAGAGGGAGATGGGTCAGCTTGGTCAGGCCTGGGGAGAGGGAGATGGGTCAGCTTGGTCAGGCCTGGGGAGAGAGAGATGGGTCAGCTTGGCCTGGGGAGAGAGAGATGGGTCAGCTTGGCCTGGGGAGAGAGAGATGGGTCAGCTTGGCCTGGGGAGAGGGAGATGGGTCAGCTTGGCCTGGGGAGAGGGAGATGGGTCGGGTGGGGAAAAGGGCTTTAATGGCGATAAACAAGACGTTATAGTCATCAAATTAATACTCTTTGTGAATGCAAAACGCGAAAAACAATGCACTTAAAACAATATCTTCAGCCCATTACAACGATAGTTTTACCTTACCTGTTTTCATGCACTCAGCAAGCATGCCACATGAGAGATCTTCTCTGAGTAAATTATCTTGTAGCCGTTGATGAAGGACAGGTAGGAGTTGGGCGTGACGTATGTCTGACGTCAAAAGAACTCAAAGTACTCGGTGCACTTCTCGGCATACTAGGTCCTGAAAGGTCCCGTTGGTGCGGACTACACTAGAAATTACCTAAGAGCGTTGGAACACATACTGGGAAAGGAACACACTAAATGACCTCAGAGCATTGGAACGCATACTGGGAAAGGAACACTCTAAATGACCTCAGAGCGTTGGAACGCATACTGGGAAAGGAACACGCTAAATGACCTCAGAGCGTTGGAACGCATACTGGGAAAGGAATTGCCAGGGGTATATCACAGTCCATGGGATTCTACCTGTTCTGGAAATCCTGCAGTTCGTTGTTGATCTTGTCTATGTTTAGGTCAGCTCATTGGATATCATAGTAACCAGTGACACTTTCAGTGACTGAGTATTGTAGAGAGTGTAAAGTAGAGTTGTAGGGAGTGTAAAGTAGAGTTGTAGAGAGTGTAAAGTAGAGTTGTAGAGAGTGTAAAGTAGAGTTGTAGAGAGTGTAAAGTAGAGTTGTAGGGAGTGTAAAGTAGAGTTGTAGAGAGTGTAAAGTAGAGTTGTAGAGAGTTTAAAGTTTCGACAAAAGACCTATCTCTGTTTTAATTCTCGGAAGATCTGGATATTCTGTGAACGAGAGATATTAGCCATATTAGACTAGTCCTGAATTAAATTATTCTCAATAACAAATCTCCATTGAAAGTGTTTTTAATTCCAAGGAAATGCATATATGGGTCCAGGAAACAGTGTATTTCAATGTATATATATAGGAATGTGAGAATAGTCACCGTTAACTGTGAGGCCGAATAGCTCCTCCCCCCAGAGAAGGTAACATATTTTCGCCACAGCTCATTGACCTGGGCCTGGAAGCTATGCAGTCTGTCACCAGTTTCATTTGGGGCCAACCCTTCCACTACAGGGCCACTTGATGATCATGAACATAGATTCCTGTAATCTACATGCTCTATCAACTAACTACCGAAACTGTCTGAATGGAAAAGAGTTTAGGCACATAGCTGGACCTACACAACCCTTGGCTTGGGACGTGAATTCATCTTGACATAAGAGTACTTTTGAGGTCTTAAAACATCTGACGCATTTTTATTTTGGGGTGGACTCTCTCTTTAAGTTCTTGATTTTCAATAAGAATGCTTACTGTACCGTATCTTTTGTCATAATCAGAATAGTAGGTCTGGACAGAGTTTTAGAAGGCCTCCATCACTGACAGTAGGTCTGCCTTCATGGCAGGTTGAATCTTTAACCAGGGTGCTTTGGCTATACATCAACTTTAGATAGACATTGTTTTGGTTTCAGATACAGAGCACAGCTCAAACACGCTCCTTTTTTCTGGTTCATATACAGTAAATGAACTAAACAGACCAGTCCCAGTTGCTAATGCATTGGTGCCTATGGCGAGCCACCCCTTAAGCAGACCGGAACTGTGAATTTTGTTGTTGTTGTTGGACATCTTCATTTATCCACCATCTTTGGCATAAACTTGAGCGGGAGCATGAAGGGCATGTTCATCACATACTCAGTGGTTTGCTGCCCTCTGCTGCCACATTTATAGAATACATGTAACTGGCTCTCATGAGGACCGCCACAGGAATGGAAGACCCAGAGTTACCTCTGATGCAGAGGATAAGTTCATTAGAGTTACCAGACTCAGAAATTGCAGCCCAAATAAATGCTTCACAGAGTTCAAGTAACAGTGCTGCAGTAGTTTATGTGTCGGGGGGCTGGGGTTAGTTGGTTATACCTGGAGTACTTCTCCTGTCTTATCCAGTGTCCTGTGTGAATTTAAGTATGCTCTCTCTAATTCTCTCGTTCTCTCTTTCTCTCTGAGAACCTGAGCCCTAGGACCATACGTCAGGACTACCGGGCATGATGACACCTTGCTGTCCCCAGTCCGCCTGGCCTTGCTGCTATTCCAGTTTCAACTGTTCTGCCTGCGGCTACGAAACCCCTACCTGTCCCAGACCTGCTGTTTTCAACTCTTAATGATCGGCTATGAAAAGCCAACTGAGAGACCTGAGCCCTAGGACCATACGTCGGGACTACCGGCCGTGGTGACTCCTTGCTGTCCCCAGTCCGCCTGGCCTTGCTGCTATTCCAGTTTAAACTGTTCTGCCTGCGGTTATGGAACCCCTACCTGTCCCAGACCTGCTGTTTTCAACTCTTAATGATCGGCTATGAAAAGCCAACTGAGATTTATTCCTGATTATTATTTGACCATGCTTGTCACTTATGAACATTTTTGAACATCTTGGCATGGTTCTGTTATAATCTCCACCCGGCACAGCCAGAAGAGGACTGGCCACCCCTCATAGCCTGGTTCCTCTCTAGGTTTCTTCCTAGGTTTTCGCCTTTCTAGGGAGTTTTTCCTAGCCACCGTGCTTCTACACCTGCATTACTAGCTGTTTGGGGTTTTAGGCTGGGTTTCTGTACAGCACTTCGAGATATTAGCTGATGTAAGAAGGGCTATATAAAATAAAATTGATTGATTGATTGATTGATTGAACAGACACATCTCAACATCAACTGTTCAGAGTGGACTGTGTGAATCAGGCCTTCGTGGTCGAATTGCTGCAAAGAAACCACTACTAAAGGACACCAATAAGAAGAAGAGACCTGCTTGGGCCAAGAAACACGAGCAATGGACATCAGACCAGTGGAAATGTGTCCTTTGGTCTGGATTCCAAATTGGAGATTTTTGGTTCCCACCGCCGTGTCTTTGTGAGATGCGGTGTGGGAGAAAGGATGTGGGAGAAAGGATGTGTATTTCCCACCGTAAAGTATGGAGGAGGAGGTGTTATGGTGTGGGGGTGCTTTGCTGGTGACACTGTCTGTGATTTATTTAGAATTCAAGGCACACTTAACAAGCATGGCTGCCACATCATTATACAGTGATATGCCATCCCATCTGGTTTGAGCTTAGTGGGACTATAATTTGTTTTTCAACAGAACAATGACCCAAAACACCTCCAGGCTGTGTAAGGACTATTTTACCAAGAAGGAGAGTGATGGAGTGCTGCATCAGATGATTTGGCTTCCACAATCAACCCAATTGAGGTGGTTTGGGATGAGTTGGATCGCAGAGTGAAGGAAAAGCAGCCAACAAGTGCTCAGCATATATGGGAACTCCTTCAAGACTGTTGGGAAAGCATTCCAGGTGAAGCTGGTTGAGAGAATGCCACGAGTGTCATCAAGGCAAAGGGTGGCTATTTGAAGAATCTCAAATATAAATATATATTTTGATTTGTTTAACACTTTTTTGGTTACTACATGATTCCATATGTGTTATTTCATAGTTTTGATGTCTTCACTATTATTCTACAATGTAAAAAATAGTAAAAATAAAGAAAAACCCTTGAATGAGTAGGTGTCCAAAACCTTTGACTGGTAGTGTACATGCACAGTACTGCAGTTTACAAAGTCTTTGAGTTGGAAAGCAGGGCCACTTTCCGCAATAAGTTATTGGGTGACTTATTACATTGCTTGAATATCATGACTGCGCAGAAAAATTGCCAACATCCCTACATCGATCTCAGAGGCTTACTTACTTTATGGAAATAGGTAGAAATGTTTTCACAGCTGCAGTTTGTTAGATTGCGAAATAAATCAATGTTTTTCATTCAGGGTTTTATTTGTTACACAAGATCGATTAATATGTGGTATATTTCTATGTATAATGTGGTATAGTTATGGCATAATATGTATATATTATTCAATTGCATTACAGCGGAATTTTTCTTACGTTAAGAATGTTATAAATCTGATCATACAGACTGAAGACATTTATAATGCCCACTCATGTCTCTGTTACGACCATGAAGTAACACTGCTAAGGAAATTTAGAGCATTGTTCAATGCAGAGCATTGTTCATTTTGGACCACGGTGGAAGAAAGCCAGCTGTGTGTCTCATTGGCTGCTAGCAACGCGAAGGTTGTGGGTTCAATTCCTGCAGGGATCACATACTGTATATTTTAATATTAGGATAAATACCTGTCGTGATCCCAGACCTTGGCCACATCCTGGCATAGGTAGGGCTTACAGGTTGTGGTCGTCTGGTTGGTGACATTGATGAATAGAGAGGTCATTCTCTCTGAGGTGTTGTAGTGGATCATCCGGATGCTGTTCATCAGGCTGGGGATGTGTTCCAACATGCTTGTCTAGAAGAGGTCATACACGGCGACATGTCTTGTCAAATTGGTTGGCCCCACTTTACAATGTGTTCCTAATACCTATGTACGCACATTGCACATAGACAGGTGCAGTGTCGTCTTGTTGCTTATGTTAGTTTGTGGCATGCACAGTTTCAAGGATTTGCATACACACTTACAGTACATACGTTTAGGCTGTGAGGACTGTTTGCACTTTGCAATAGCACTAAACTCAATGGCTAAAGTAAGAAGTCTTAGAATGTCTAGTCTGAGAAGCCTTAGAATGTCTAGTCTGAGAAGCCTTAGAATGTCTAGTCTGAGAAGCCTTAGAATGTCTAGTCTTAGAATATTATGTGGCAGTATTTTCATCAACCTATTGCATATTCCCACCGTGATATCATGTCAATGTTCTTACCGGAGTGCACTTTCCAAGTGGGCCAAATAACTTCTTCAATGTGTAGAGGTATTTCACATTGTCTTTTGCCACAACGGTGATGTTTCCATCCAACAGCAGATAAGATTTAGGTTACATTTCTATATGGATTAATTTTGCTCACGCACAACGCCACTGAACTGTGAAAAAGGTACAGTAAAACTCACTACACTTTGTAGCTTGATTTATGATTATTAATGGGAGAAAACAAACGTGTGGACAGACTGCAGTCCGAAAGGTTCGTTTCAAGTTTTAAAGTTCATTCGGTTACTGCTTGAATTCAAAATATCCATGCTAAAATTGACTGAATGTTACTGATAATTAATGCTTGACTTCTCATATAAAAAAATGGAGAGATGGTGAAACTGACCAACTCTGTCCACGTCATATGTGTCTTTGACTTGGCCACCTGCAGCACTCCAATAACTTTCTTCACATAAAGCAGTTTGATCTCATCCATAAGGCTGAGAAAACATATATCACATTTGTGCGTTCAACCAACATACCAACCAACACATATACCA
The DNA here is from genome assembly GCF_964263955.1 of Coregonus lavaretus. Lineage (NCBI taxonomy): Eukaryota > Metazoa > Chordata > Actinopteri > Salmoniformes > Salmonidae > Coregonus > Coregonus lavaretus. Next base: position 7,666,340 of record NC_140021.1, read on the forward strand.
TCCAAAATACAATTGGACAGTATTACGGAACAATTCATTGGATTACATTTTCTAGTGTTCAAGGTTATGTATTGAGACAGACTGAGTGTGGAGCTGAGCAGCTTTGTCAGAAAAAATAGGGATTCTTCTGGTGGGTGGCATGACAAGTGAGTATGGGTACCTGTTAAAAGTGGTCATGCGGCTGCTCCAATGCTCCAGCTCAGCAAAGGGCCCCATATCATCGTCCTCCTTCCTCATTTGCTCGCCCTCTGTCAGCACCTGTTCAATCTGGTGGGCCCAGTGAAGGAGAACGCCCTCCAGCTCAGAGTTATTGACCAGAGGGAAGAGACAACCTGCCTATGCTACACACTTACTTTGAGCATTTATTTTCTTATACATCAGCTCAGCAGTCCTGCTGACATTGATGTTTCTCTATGATGTTTGGATGTCTGTTCATGTCCAGTATCTGCCCTTGTAGGATGTACTGTATATCGTCTATTCTACTCTAAGATACGTACATCTTCTTGAGGGTCTTTGCACAGGACTATCCATTACATTTAATGAAATCATCTGTATTTATCCCCAAGGGGCAATAATTGCTGGGCATAAAGGCAGATAACAACGGGATGAATACATTTACCACAACATACACCAGACCAGAGAGTCGCTACTCACACACACAACTTCTATACCATAACTTAGGTAACTTCTATACCTGCAGTGGTGTAGTCTGCTGGGCAGTGACGTCATGCACCACAAAAATCAGAGGGTGCACAATGTACGCGAGGATGGCTGGAGGAATTTTGCCTTTTTCGAACACGTGAAACAGCTTTTTCATGCAATCAGGAGACATAATCATTATGCTTAATTCTATTTAAATAAACATGTACTGTATATTTTTAAGCATACCTCTTGAGCGTTCTGTATCCTCCTGACTGGTGGTTCTTTTTTTAAATAACCTAAATATGCTTCTCTGCATCTCTGCTAAAATCTGGGTAAAAGATTGAAAGGAATGGGAGTCTTATTCAGTACATTTAGTAACGGCTTGCTTTTCTAAAGTCTACAAACCTTGCCAGCAGGCATGCCAGCTAAGAAACCTTTTGAGATGGACAATTCAAGTCACTAGGCTTTTAGGGCTAGAAAATGTTCTCTAAAACACTTATTGAATGGAAGTTATTCAGGAGGATTTCAAGCAGAAGTAGAACCAACACAGACTTCTATCAGTTATGCATCAAAAGTTACCTCGGAAGTTCCAGTGGTGACGAAGAGCTTTTTCTGCCCAGGGGTAGAACTGACTGTCTACCCAGGATGGGTGGTTTGATGAAGGCTGAAAAAAGGAAGATGCGGGAAAGAGCGTCATTTAATATTATAGGACTGATGTTCTTCATTCCATTTTGTTATTATGAAAGAAGTTATGATGAGAAAAGTGTGTGGAAGTCAGTTTAACGCTTCTACGTCTTGATAGAAGAATATCAACCTCTTTGATCCATTAAGCGCAAATAAGTCCTGAAAGTGCACAGTTTGAAAGATATGGCAAATAGAAATGAAACCGGAAGGACATCAGAAATAGATGGGAGAGGCTGAGGGTAGAGGAAGGACAGGAGTAAAAACAAACTAAATAGAACTATTGTAAAATAGACTGTGTCCATAAAATGTATATAGCATGTATAAACTGGAAGTAGAGGCCTAAGCATTGTTGTTCACTAGTTTACTCCAATTAGGGGAGGGGTGGTAGGGTTAGAAAGTAATAAAGGAAAATATATATTTAAAAATATATATATATATATGTATGTATATGTATCTATATGTATGTACAGTTGAAGTCGGAAGTTTACATACACTTAGGTTGGAGTCATTAAAACTAGTTTTTCAACCACTCCACAAATTTCTTGTTAACTACAGTTTTGGCAAGTCGGTTAGGACATATACTTTGTGCATGACACAAGTAATTTTTCCAACAACTGTTTACAGACAGATTATTTCACTTATAATTCACTGTATCACAATTCCAGTGTGTCAGAAGTTTACATACACTAAGTTGACTGTGCCTTTAAACAGCTTGGAAAATTCCAGAAAATGATGTCATGGCTTTAGAAGCTTCTGATAAGCTAATTGACATTTTGAGTCAATTGGAGGTGTACCTGTGGATATATTTCAAGGCCTACCTTCAAACTCAATGCCTCTTTGCTTGACATCATGGGAAAATGAAAAGAAATCAGCGAAGACCTCAGAAAAAAAATGGTAGACCTCCACAAGTCTGGTTCATCCTTGGCAGCAATTTCCAAACGCCTGAACGTACCATGTTCATCTGTACAAACAATAGTACGCAAGTATAAACACCATGGGACCACGCAGCCGTCATACCGCTCAGGAAGGAGACGCATTCTGTCTCCTAGAGATGAACGTACTTTGGTGCGAAAAGTGCAAATCAATCCCAGAACAACAGCAAAGGACCTTGTGAAGATGCTGGAGGAAACAGGTACAAAAGTATCTATATCCATAGTAAAACGAGTCCTATATCGACATAGCCTGAAAGGCTTCTCAGCAAGGAAGACACTGCTCCAAAACCGCCATAAAAAAGCCAGACTACGGTTTGCAACTACACATGGGGACAAAGATCGTACTTTTTTGAGAAATGTCCTCTGGTCTGATGAAACAAAAATAGAACTGTTAGGTCATAATGACCATCGTTATGTTTGGAGGAAAAAGGGGGTCACTTGCAAGCCGAAGAACACCATCCCAACCGTGAAGCACTGGGGTGGCAGCATCATGCTGTGGGGGTGCTTTGCTGCAGGAGGGACTGGTGCACTTCACAAAATAGATGGCATCATGAGGAAGGAAAATTATGTGGACATATTGAAACACCTCAAGACATCAGTCAGGAAGTTAAAGCTTGGTTGCAAATGGGTCTTCCAAATGGACAATGACCCCAAGCATACTTCCAAAGTTGTGGCAAAATGGCTTAAGGACACAAAGTCAAGATATTGGAGTGGCCATCACAAAGCCCTGACCTCAATCCTATAGAAAATGTGTGGGCAGAACTGAAAAAGCGTGTGCGAGCAAGGAGGCCTACAAACCTGACTCAGTTACACCAGCTCTGTCAGGAGGAATGGGCCAAAATTCACCCAACTTATTGTTGTGGAAGGCTACCCGAAACGTTTGACCCAAGTTAAACAATTTAAAGGCAATACTACCAAATACCAATTGAGTGTATGTAAACTTCTGACCCACTGGGAATGTGATGAAAGCTGAAATAAATCATTCTCTCTACAATTATTCTGACATTTCACATTCTTAAAATAAAGTGGTGATCCTAACTGACCTAAGATAAGGAATACTAGGATTAAATGTCAGGAATTGTGAAAAACTGAGTTTAAATGTATTTGGCTAAGGTGTATGCAAACATCCGACTTCAACTGTATGTATGTATGTACAGTTGAAGTCGGAGTGGTTGAAAGACAAGTTTTAATGACTCCAACATAAGTGTATGTAAACTTTATTGAGTCTCCTGATTTCCCTGTTGTGTTAGGTCTTCCCTGGTTAGCACTACACAACACCACCTTTTCATGGCCGCAGAGGGTTTTCACGGGTGTGGTCGCGAGAGTGTCAGGGTAGGTGTCTAGGGGTTTCCGTTGGTGCAACCACGGTGGAAAGTCCAGGCACTACCTCCACCGCGCGCATTCCCCCCGAATACCTCGATTTGGCGCACGCGTTTTCCAAAACGCAGGCGACCAAATTACCACCTCATCGGGTGGGGGATTGTGCGATAAACCTCCGGGTAGACGCTGTGCCTCCCAGGAGTCATGTGTATCCCCTGTCACAGGCTGAAATGGAGGCGATGGAGACATATGTATCTGAGTCCCTGCGCCAGGGGTTCATACGTCCCTCCACTTTGCCCGCCTCCTCGGGTTTCTTTTTTGTGAAGAAGAAAGACGGAGGTCTGCGCCCTTGCATTTATTACCGAGCACTGAACAAGCGGACAATACGTTATAGTTATCCTCTACCCCTCATTCCATCTGTGATCGAGTCAATGCATGGGGCGCGCTTCTTCACAAAACTAGATCTCCGGAGTGCGTACAACCTGGTGCGTGTCCGAGAGGGGGACGAGTGGAAGACAGCATTCAGCACAATCACGGGGCATTACGAATACCTGGTGATGCCGTACGGTTTGATGAATGCTCCATTCGTCTTCCAGTCCTTTGTGAACGAGGTGTTTCGGGACATGCTTGGTCACGGTGTAGTGGTCTACATCGATTACATTCTGGTGTATTCTGCTATGCGCGCCGAGCATGTGTCCCTGGTTCGCAAAGTGCTGGGCCGACTGTTGGAACATGACCTTTATGCCAAGGCCTGTTTTTCCAACAGTCTGTCTCCTTCCTCGGATACCGCATTACCACCTCAGGTGTGGAGATGGAGGGAGATCGCATTTCAGCTGTGCGTAATTGACTGACTCCAGCCACGGTTAAGGAGGTGCAGCGCTTTATTGGCTTTGCCAACTACTGTCTGAGGTTTATCCGGGGCTTTGGCAAGGTCGTAGTGGAGGTGGATGCGTCCGTTCATAGTAGAGGTGGATGCGTCCGAGGTAGGGATAGGTGCTGTCCCATCTCAACGCTCGGGCATGCCACCCAAACTCCGCCCCTGTGCCTTCTTCTCCAAGAAGCTCAGTCCACTATGTTGGTGATCGGGAGCTGTTGGCTGTAGTCCGAGCCCTGACTGTGTGGAGGCACTGGCTCGAGGGGGCGAAACACCCTTTCCTCATCTGGACGGACCACTGTAACCTGGAGTTAGGGCAGCGAGGAGGCTGAACCCAGGTGGGCCCTATTCTTCACCTGGTTTGATTTTACACTATCTTACATCCCGGGTACGAAGAACGGGAGGGCAGACACACTGTCTTGGCTGTACGACACAGAAGAGAGGCCCATAGACAACACCCCCATACTCCCGGCCTCCTGCATTGTGGCGCCGGTAGTACGGGCGATGGATGCGGACATAGAGCGGACGTTACGCACAGAGCCATCTCCACCTCAGTGTCCAGCTGGGCTGCAGTACGTGCCTTCTCTTGTCAGTGACCGTCTGATCTATTGGGCACACACGTCCCCCTCCTCTGGTCACCCAGGTATCGGCCATACAGTGCGCTGCCTGACCGGAAAGTACTGGTGGCATACCTTGGCTAAGGACGTGAGGGTGTATGTGTCCTCCTGCTCGTTGTGCGTCCAGAGTAAGGCACCTAGGCATCTCCTATCGCCCTTTCAATGTGTTTTAGGTTATCAGCCGGTTCTTGCACCGTGGCATCAGAGCCAGACCAAAGCTCTTGCGGTGGATGACTGGTTTTGGCGTGCGGAGGAGACTTGGAACGCTGCTCATGTCCACCTCCAGCGCGCCGTGTGTCGCCAGAAGGCCAACGCTGACTGCCACCGCAGTGAGACCCCGATCTTGGTACCCGGTGATTGGGTCTGGCTCTCGACCCGGAATCTGCCCCTCCGCCTGCCCTGCCGGAAGCTGAGCCCGCTGTTTGTGGGGCCGTTCAAAGTCCTGAGGAGGATAAACAAGGTTACATATAGGTTATTACTCCCTCCAGATTACCGTATTAACCCCTCGTTCCATGTGTCTCCCCTCGTTCCATGTGTCTCTCCTCTGAACATCGAGGGGGCCCCGGCGTACTCCGTCCGGTCCATCCTGGAGTCAAGGTGTTGGGTGGGGGGCCTTCAGTACCTCGTGGAGTGGGAGGGGTACGGTCCGGAGGAGTGGTGCTGGGTTCCGGTGAGGGATATCCTCGATCCCTCCCAATTACGGGATTTCCACCATCGCCATCCGGCTCGCCCTGCTCCGCGTCCTCCTGGCCGTCCCCGAGGCCGGTGTCGGCGCACTGCTGGAGCTGAAGGAGAGTGATGAGTGCTGCATCAGATTACCTGGCCTCCACAATCACCCGACCTCAACCCAATTGAGATGGTTTCGGATGAGTTGGACCGCAGAGTGAAGGAAAAGCAGCCAACAAGTGCTCAGCATATGTGGGAACTCCTTCAAGACTGTTGGAAAAACATTCCTCGTGAAGCTGGTTGAGAGAATGCCAAGAGTGTGCAATACTTTGAAGAATCTAAAATATAAAATATGTTTTTATTTGTTTAACACTTTTTTGGTTACTACATGATTCCATATGTGTTATTTCATAGTTTTGATGTCTTCACTATTATTCTACAATGTAGAAAATAGTAAAAATAAAGAAAAACCCTTGAATGAGTAGGTGTGTCCAAACTTTTGACTGGTCCTGTATATATATTTGCAAAAAAAAGATATGGGGGATGGGAAGTGATGCAGACAATTACATTGATGGAAGCTACAATCTATCTGCAATGTTAAAGCTGATCTACCCCCCAAAAAAATAAAATAAAATAAATAATAATAATTCCTCTATCGAATTGAACTCCGGCAGAATATATGACAGTTAGTACTATGGGAGTTTGGATACCCATCTGATATAAAAGGCCTCCTACACCTCGGTCACCCCCAGGCTCACACTGTCCACAAGCTGGCTATGAGATACCTGTTTCGGGCATCTAGCATGGCCCAACGCTCATCCTCTCTCTCCTGGCCTCGTTGGAGAGCATCCGTTTCCCAGAAACCTGAACAGATCCAGACAGAATGGGAGTAACAACCTGGCAGAGTAACAACCTGGCAGAGTAACAACCTGGCAGAGTAACAACCTGGCAGAGTAACAACATGGCAGAGTAACAACCTGGCAGAGTAACAACATGGCAGAGTAACAACATGGCAGAGTAACAACCTGGCAGAGTAACAACATGGCAGAGTAACAACCTGGCAGAGTAACAACATGGCAGAGTAACAACATGGCAGAGTAACAACCTGGCAGAGTAACAACCTGGCAGAAGCTACTGTGACATTATTTCCCTTAGGCGACCAGAGTTTAGGAATACCTGGACTAAAGAAGCTTAATGTTTTCCTCACAAACTAACTTCACCCATGTTGTCAGATATGAATAAGGCCGCTGCCACAGAGATGGGTGAAAACTAAAGAGGCTTTGACTGTAAGGGCTTAACAGTAAACATTCACCCTTTGTACCCTTTCAGCTGTCTTGACCTCGTAAATACTCACAGTTGTACTGGCGGTTGAGGAAGGAAGAGCCGCTGATGCTGTGTGATTGGTGCTTTTAAGGTTGTGACCTGCTATTCACCTGTCTCCACTCACACGCACGTCTGTTGATATGCCAAAAACATTACTGTGTCTGTTTGTGTGGTTAATAAAATCGTAGATTCATGTCTGAATGACTAACTTTTGCATGTCTGTATGTCTGTGCATTGACTGCCAATGTACCTTTTCGTATACTAACAAGTGGAGGTTTTAATTCATTTGAATGGTCGGCGCAGTTGTCTGGCTAAGGTCTTCCTCAGTCTTGTTCTCTCGTTCCCTCTTTGCATCCTCAGGCTGGGACACTTCCTACCCTGGATCTACCTTACAGTTTAGTCATTTAGCAGACTTTCTAATCCAGAGCAACTGACAGGAGCAATTAGGGTTAAGTACCTTGCTCAAGGGCACATCGACAGATTTTTCACTTAGTCAGCGAGGGGATTCAAACCAGCGACCTTTCAGTTACTGGCCCAACACTCTTAACCACTAGGCTACCTGCCGCCCTTCTCTGCTGGAGGGATGCCGAACCCCTCCACCACCTCAGGGTCCAGAACTTCATCTGGCTGGAGACTCTCACTGTCACACATCATAGAGTGCAGAGGAGTTAATTACTAGTCAATTTTGGTTTTAGACTATTAGACTACCTGTTTAGAATCATATCACCCTGTAAAGCTTTGAATCCTACATGATCCATGCGAAACATTACTGTTGCAGTCTTGAGAATTGTCTTAAAGTAACTGTCCAGTATTTCCTGATTTCTTTGAAATATGACCTATAATTAATTACAATATGTTATGATGAGTTTCTTAGGTATCAAAGAATCAAGGATGCAAGAATTTACTTAGACATTCTGTGGAGATTTCATACCAAGTATTTATTGAATCACGAGCTCGTGGGTTCATCTAACAAACAGACATGGCTTTGCCCTTCGCCAGTTGAACTAACTTGACAAAGAAGACCCTCTATCTTAAATAGCCTTTTGGTTCTCATTCCTTTCACATAGATCTGGCAAGTCTCCATCGGCACTCCCTGTCTTTGATGTTCATCACTTTTTACCCCAAGTCAGTATCCTAAACATCACTCATGCTATCCTAAACATCACTAATCTACCTTGACATAATGGAATGTAGACTTCATGGCCCCAAACCACTCATCTCTTAACTCTTCCTCTGTCCTCACAACACTATGGCATGACATCATTATACCATAAAAACATCATATCACAATATGAGTGAAATAATTTTCCTTTTAACAGAATGGTGTGGGCGTATACCGGTCATTGAAAACATTCATGCGAGTAGACCTCTGATTGGCCATCAACCTCTATGTGGAAATAGCAAGTATTTTTGAAACAGTTTGTTTGAGATTAGTTTTTTCTCCAGTTTATGCATTGGCCATAAATATGAGTGAACAACATTACTTGGGTATGAGTTAACATACAAATGTTGGGCACAATAAAATCTATAAACAAATGCCTTGTTCTTGCTGCCTGGCGTGGTAGCCTTGCAAAAATCTTCAATAAATAAGTAGTTTCACTTTCAACATACATGTAAGTCAACTGAAAGACACCACTAACCTAACTCTGATTTATTTTCATTTACAGCATGATGCATGCTATTTTGTGTGTATATATTTTTTTGAGGACATTAGACTTTTATCTCCAGTGATGAAGACTGATACCATTTACCATTACTATACATCATCTCAGATCCAAACCACATAGTGTACACACATAAACACACACACACACACAAACAGGCACACACACTTACACTGGGAAACACACATACTCGCAAATACACACACAGTACAGCACAGTACGTAAAGCCCAAGAGACCGTTTCTTGTAGAAGTGCATATCTTATTAAATGAAATCCAGCAGATCCCTGAAGCTTAACTGGCATGTTGCAATGTTCTTTGATTAATAAAATATGCGCAAGATGTTCATTCAGTAAAGTATATTTGATGAGAACATGTTCTGATAAGTTATAATCGCAAACAGGGTTAATTACCAACACATAGCCTTCTGATCTCCTGTCTGGATGTTACAATGAAGTTACCACTTATGAAACCGTTACCACCCTAGAATTAGAATAATCTATCTCTGTCTCATTCAATCTCAATTTAGATCTAATTTCCGATGCAAATGTGTATAGTGGTATATCAAAAAGAAATTACCAACATTTTTTATATGGTACTGTTCTTTAGCTAAAACATTGTACCAATATTGTTTTACTAATCTTGTTTTTACGGATCACTAGCTTGTTTTACCTTTCTATATTTCCTTTTTAGGTGCAGTCGGCTGTGAAAGAAAATATGTCAAGATCCTGTCTTTTATTCATGCTGCTCATCATCATCAGGTTCAGCTGGCGCAATGGATTTAAGGGGTGTCAGGCAAAGTCAAAACAGTGTGAAGATAGCTGGTTCCTCCCTCTAAGAAACCTTAGACGCTTGTCCATTATCGGAAGTGAAATTATTGAATTCATTCTAAATACTTTCAGTGCCCTACAGAACCTTGAAAAGCTTTACATGCGATATAATGTCGTGAGATACATCACCAATCAATCTCTCAGAAAACTCAGCAGACTTCTGAAGTTGGACATCAGCCTCAACATTATTAAATACATTGAGGAAGGATCCTTCCGGGCCCTGCAAAACCTTGATTACCTGACTCCTGCCATTCTACAAGGTCTTGTGAATCTGAAATAACTGGTGTTGTATAACAACTGCTTCCATTTTGATAAGGATGACGCTCCAGTCATTAACATGACCATACTAGAGTATGTTTACTTTAGTTTATTAGGATCCCCAGCAGCTACTCTTCCTGGGGTCCACATAAAACCTACAAATACATGACAAAGTACAGAACAGTTATAGACAAGAACTAACAACCAAAGTACGTGGAGTTACGCTACCAAGGCCCTGGTGGAGATGGAGTTGGATATTTTGAACCGGGCTTCAAAAAAGACATTTATCCATAGGAAGCATAATTGAGCAATTTTCATCCAGATACCTTTGTCCCCCTTGTCAATTTAGGAATTTTTTTTTTGTCCTACACCACTTTGAGTATTACCAATCTGAGTGCTGTCCTCTATCCACTTAAATCACTGGAAAAGCTGACCTTTTACAAAACAGACCTGAATACTCTACCCGACAACTTACTGCCTCTCGGGAATTCCTTGAAGATCTTTCTAATTCAGTCCAACCATTTACACGTTTTGGAGAAATCTTTGTTCGATAACCTCCCTATGTTGCGATTCCTTGATATCAGCGACAACCCACTGCACAAACGCCTGGTTCAAACGCCTGGTAGCTCGTCTAGAGGGGACTATGTTGGGATCAACTCCATTCCAGCTGTGCCTGCACCACTGCGATTTCCGCCCGGGCATGGCTATCCTAGAGAAGATTGAAGAAGCCATCTACAATGCCCGCTCTGCGTGGTTACCCGAGAATTTCTCCCAAGTGAGTGGTGCATTCTGGACTTCCAGTTGGCCAGTCTGAGACTTCTGTGTGAGGGGAACAATATTCTTCTGTTGATGTTTCTCGGAGAGTCTCTCCCCTTACACTAGGTTAAGATGGTGCGTCGGAAAACATACATGTTGTGGCCCAAGAACGATCATGACCAGGAAGTGTTCTGGATCAGACTTCATAAAGCCTTGAGGGAAAGCACTCAGGAGGAAGATGATGATGATGACAGAGGTGATGAGCTTTGCATGCTTCATCTTTAACATTGTACATAAGATAGTTTTCTAGGCGGTTATATAATCAATTTTCAATCATAAAAAATTACAACATAGAAATTGATTATAATATAAACCTTAATCAATGTTTATACTGCTTATACATGCTTATTACAAAAAATAGAGCATTATATGTGTTGGCTCTAAGTTCAGTTTTACTAAAACATACTAAAAAGAAAATGCCATTCAATATAAACACAAGGGGAGTAGTGGATTGGCAGTATATAACCAGCAGATGGAGATGGAGCCTAATCTTTGTTAGCTAGTTTTTGAATGCCATTACAGTCCAATTTTAATTCAACATCCACTCAAGGATCAGTGAAAAGTTATGGCACTGTCACCTTCTATCACCTCACAAAACTATTTTGTTTTGTAAATACATAATTGTAATGCTCAATTATATGAATACCACTCAGAGTTGGTTTGATGTGTTGTGTTTGATTCAATGAATTTTATTGTTTGAAAGAGATCACTCCATGGATCACTCATTACGAGAGACCAAAGAGAGAAATATAACAGCAGCAGTGTTAGTTTTGATCTCAGAGCTCTATACAAAGCCTGTTTTATCTCACATAAACAAATACCTCTGTCAATTACATTCTGTCCCCATTTGTCACACTGTAATTGGGTTAGGCAGCTGCGAATGTATTGTCTTGTGCAACTTACACATTTTAAAGGTGATGAGAAGCACAAGGAAAAATTGCATTTCTTGAGTAAACTGAAAAATGCACAACACTATACGGCCAATCCTCCAGCTATTTCCTCAGCCTCTCTCTGCCAAATCGACTCATCTTTCATCGCAATGTTTTGATGGGAGTCTTTCTTTGGAGTTCTCTCCAGACACAGCCACCAGCTGAGCTCTGACTTATTCATTGTGATTCAAACATGAAACAACCCAACAGCAGCATCTACAGTATATCATCAGAAAGACTTGTTATTCAGTTAATTTATGATGTCTAGTTTAAGGTCAGTTATAGTGACAAGTGCACCTGGTTGTGTTTGTGGACACATGTTCATGCTCCTCTATGGCTCCTGAAATATGTACGCTTCAGTTGTAAACAGGTCTCCGACGTTAAGCTTGAAGCCCCGAAAGTAATACATCATATATAGTGGATACACATAATGTAGGCTAGGTGGTTTGGTAACAAAAACGGGATCCTTGAAAGATGGAACTGAAATTGTGAGGTAAGTGAGTATGAAGGAAACACATTCAAGTAATGTTTCAACAGTCAATTAGAAAAATCCAATGGAACCCTTAAGCACCTCATATGATAACATGTATGTTTACATTGTATGTTTATCAAAATCATGTTTACACTAGAAAGTACTATGTTTAGGACTGTTTTGTGGTCCTCTGTAGCTCAGCTGGTAGAGCACGGCGCTTGTAACGCCAAGGTAGTGGGTTCGATCCCCGGGACCACCCATACACAAAAATGTATGCACGCATGACTGTAAGTCGCTTTGGATAAAAGCGTCTGCTAAATGGCATTTTTATTTTTATTTTTTATTTATTTTAATTTCACCTAGCAATTACCCAATTACCCAAAGTGGTTTGCTCTACTGTATGTTCTGATAAGTTCAAACACATGAACACAACAGAGAACACACTATCGGTATTCCAAGAGAATGAATAATGTGGTGCTGTCTCGTGTATTGCGCCAGTGCTTTAATATATTGTTAATACAACAATGCTCTCTGTAGAGAGTAATGATATATACTGGGTGATTGAGTGTGACCTTGGTATGCCCTCAGCGGTGCCTCATGTGGAGCTCAACTCGAGCAGATTTCACCCCCGGGTTAAACCTGGCCAGCTGTTGCCATCTGTTTGCCTCGCTCCGCAGGGACAGGGAGAGACAGTCATAATCCCAATTCCCTCTCCGCTTCCACTGCCGCTTGTTCCAACCCAACAGAACTGTGCACTTGCTTAACATTCTCAAAACGTTTCCTGACTTCTTGCAGACAACACTGTACAGCCCTATTCTCAACCGACAGCAAGTCATTAATTAACTCATTATTCATTTAAGCCTTAGTGTTAGTTAACTTATCGTGGCAATGTCATGTTGGAGAGGCTTCCATTAAAGAACACCCTCTGTGTTCTGTTAGACAGGTAATTTAATAACAACGCAGTTACAAACACGTAATAATAAAACACGTAATAATAAAAGTAATAATACATACACAATGAGTAACGGTACTGCAGGTACAAGGTAATAAAAAATAAAAATAATAATGTATGCACTCACTAACTGTAGGTCACTCTGGATAAGAGCGTCTGCTAAATGACTAAAATGTAAATGTAATGTAAAATGTAATTGAGGTAGATATGTACATATATCTAGGAATAAAGTGACAGATGGTAAACAGTAGCAAAATTATTAATTAAGGGACAGAGAAAATGTTGCTGTTTTAGAGCTCAGGGATTCTTAAAAGGGACAATCTCAATATTTGTCTTAATATTAACAACATTTGAAATGTATATTTTGATAGAACAACGTATTAGGTATCACACCATGTAACGGAACAACCTATTTATTTTTTCATAAAATGTAACTAACTGAATTTATATCAACTTGTCAGACACCATAAAAGGCTTTTCATTTTTACAATTATTGTGCAACAGGTGTTTAAAGGCCTTGATTGCTTAATTTTAACATTAGATTATTCAAATATATAATACAAATCTCTCAACTTATTTTTGTTTGTGTTTTATAGCACAATTACACGCTCGAGGGCTAATTACGTTAGCATTTTGCCATGTTTCTTTAGAACATAACATTTATAAAGCAAACATTATCCCTTAGGTCTAGCACAGCCAATTCTTTAAAGTGTCAATCAGCAGTAGAAACAATGACTAAGCGGCCTTCCCACCCCTGGTTAGCTAAAAAGCTGAGGGATGGGGCTGGAGAAATGTTATCACTCTCAAATTCATAGACAGCTGTCACGCCCTGACTCAGGGGACTCTTATATGTTGAGTCAGGGTGTGTGTATTCTTTGTTTGTGCATATTCTATGTGGGTTTTCTAGGATGTGTAGTTCTATGTTGGCCGGTGTGGTTCCCAATCAGAGGCAGCTGTCGCTCGTTGTCTCTGATTGGGGATCATACTTAGGCAGCCTATTGGCACTAGTGGGTTGTGGGAACTTGTTCCGTGTAAGGTTTGTTGTGTGTTACCTTAGGACTTCACGTGTCGTTGGTTTATTGTTTTGTCGTGTGTTTATTCGGTATAATAAACATGTATGTATATCACGCTGCGCCTTGGTCCGTCCCGTCTATGAACGAACGTGACAGAAGATCCCACCAGACCTGGACCAAGCAGTGTGCCGAGGAGGCGCAGAGAGGATGGACTTGGCAGGAGATAAGAGAGGATCTGGCAAGGAAGATGGAGGCCCTGAAAGGGATCAGGGTGGAGAGGCAACCCCAATAAAACATTTTGGGGGGGCACACGGTGTGGTCGACGAGGCAGCAGGAGGCCGCGATAGGGCGGATCTGCTGGTTAGGAGAGGAGGCCACCAGATTACGGGGGCTATTGGTTCAGAGGGAGCAGAAGGAAGGTGTAGAGGCACGGCAAGAGGAGCTGGTTAGGCAGCAGAAGGAGCGGGGGTTAATCAAGGAACCCAGTCCTGCTCCTCGCACCAAGCAAGTGGTGCGTGTTGCCAGTCCGGTCCGGCCCGTTCCTGCTCCCCGCACCAAGCCAGTGGTGCGCGTCACCAGCCCGGCCCGGCCTGTTCCTGCTCCTCGCACCAAGCCAGTGGTGCGCATCGCCAGCCCGGCCCGGCCTGTGCCTGCTCCTCGCACCAGACCAGTGGTGCGTTTGTCCAGTCAAATATTGGAGGAAAACAAGCTTCTATTTTGGGTTCTGACTGAGTAGAACAGTTCATGAGCCATTTAAAAGTAATAGTCTTCAAGAATCAATGAGTACATATCATTAAAAGTCCAAAAATGGATGTAGCAACTGCTGATTGCCCCTTTAATTGTATAAGCATATGTTGCAGTACAGTTATTACAATAATTGTAAAATTAAATGATCTTAAGAGGGTTAGCCATTAGTGACGGAGTTGACAAGCTACTTACAGAGTTGACAACAGATACTCAAAACAGAAATATTTTTGCCTCTAAAAATAGAAGTTCAATACAAACATTTGTAAAATATAGAAAATACCCAATAAAAACAACCATTCTATCAGATCTTTCAACACTGACGGAGTTGACATGACAAAAATCTGCCGAGTTTGTTTTACGGAGTAGACAAAAATATAATTTTTCTTCTTCATTAAAGTTGATTTATGACTAAAACTTAACTAAATGTAACCTATTTTAACCAAAATTCAAATTCTATTTCAATCCATCAGGCAGATGGAGTTGACCGTTTATGGTTGTGACCATGGTGATTCCAATATTGTTTGTTTATATCTATCAAAAGTAGAGAACTTTCCAGACCATGAGTGGCCTTGTTGCACTACATGTAATGAGGACATGAATAATAATAATAATATTAATATGACATTTAGCAGATGTTTTTATCCAAAGCGACTTACAGTCATGTGTGCATACATTTTTACGTATGGGTGGTCCCGGGGATTGAACCCACTACCCTGGCGTTACAAGCGCCATGCTCTACCAATTGAGCTACAGAGGACCACAGGTATAGCTGACCCTGCTCATTCTGGATTTACTTCAGGATTTTAGACAAATCTGACGGACATCTTTTAGGAATCAAAGTTTTGAGAGAAATATTATTTAAAGTCACAGAAGGCTATTGCAAGAACCTACATAAAACAAATGTTCAGTTAATATCCATTGCCAGTATTTTGAATTTTAACACTTTTTTGGAGTTTATAATTGGGATCCTTTGCTCCGGACAAGGGCATTTCCAGGTATAGAGCCGACATGGAAATGAATAATATTGAAAGTACTAAAAAAAAATTACAACTAATATTTGTCCTAATAAAAATTCCCCTAACTGTAAATTCTAAGCTCAAATAATGCAACAAAATAAAAAAATACAACTATGAAAAAAAATAGGTTTCCCTGCCGCACAAGGAATGTCCTGACTTCCAAGAATCCCTGAGCTAATTTCCTGCTATTATACACATTTTGCCATGAGGTTGAGAAGACAATGTTGCCGTTATAAAGCTCACTTCCTGTAATAAAAAAAGCTATGGTTCATGACGTGTTCATATGCTATCGGGGGGGGCCCGACCTCTGGTGGGACTCCACGTCTTTCAGTCCTTGGCAACATGCTGTGCAGTTCTCTAGATGCTGTCTGGTCCAATCTGAGTACAAACAAGATAGAAAACAAAGGAGAAAAACAACAAACAGGACAACAAACGATGGATGACCCAGGAAGAAGAGCAGAGACTGAAATACAAAGAAACATATTTTATTATTGTTGAATAGACGATCCAATCTGCTTGAAGAACAGAAATACTCACAGCGATATTACAATATGGGTAAAACCAGACCAGAGACTTTGTTTAGAAATGTCCCACTTCACTCAATTCTCTTACTCTTTCGCTTTATCATCTCACACGACTGCACACACACATACACTTCACTCTGTAACAATTCTTCAAATCCATAGCTTTGTAATCCATCTTCCCCAAAGCGATCTTTCTCAAATGAGATAAAAATGGAAACGCTTTGCATTAGAGAAGTATTTTCTGGAACCCATAATTTGACCTCTGCTCCGGAGAGGGTTGGACATAATGTAAGTAGTCGTCACTCAAACAGAAACGTTCTGCTCTTGATGACAAGACTGAGTCATTCGCAGGATCTGCACACACTGGTCCACATTTCCTTAAGCATCTTAACACTCCCCAAACAATTAGTCTGACGTCTGTTTTTAGTACTGGCCATGCCTGTGGGACTACCGTTTTTGTTGTTGGATGGGGGGACTTTGGGGAATAGAATTTTAAATAGGATAGATATGGAGGTTCCATACACACCAGTATTGAATGATGAGGATTATATCATGTCCACACACATTCTGTTAGAATGTTAATCAAACACATAGTTCACCAGGGGATCATCCTAATTCAGTTGACAAAAAAATTGATAATTAACAAAAAGAGCTTATGGTTGCAAGAGACTGTGCATTCTTCACCCCTTTAATATATTGAACCTGTTGCACTTTTTGACATTGTTTAATTTTATAATGCCCCAGAATATGTCAATCTTGAGGAGCATGGCAAACTCAACTAATAATCCATCCATTACACCTGTTCATTGTAGTTTTCTGGTTTTAAATGACACATTTGATCCCAATCAGAGGGAAATGTATTGAGCATGAAAGCCCAGAATCAAAAGCACACGCACACACACTTACAATAGACACACACTTACACACATGCACACACTCACAGAAATATTATTTTGTACAAGTAATAAGACAGTGTTTCCTGTTTCCCCTTCAGTGCGAGACCCTCGGTCGGTCTCCTGTTGAGCATCCATTGATGTATGGAGGTTATGTGGTCAGAAATGTTCCTGGACAATCATATGACAAACCTTTGTCAATTATTTACCTTCTCATTCAATTCTGTACATCTCCTTTAGTGTACAGATCACAGTCCAACGGGCAAATGAAAATACATTGGAACCAAAGAGACTGGCCTCTTCATACGACATTCAGACAAAATGGTAAAACATACAAGTGTAAAAAAAAGTTTATCCATCATTTATATTAAGATATAGCTCTAAACTTTGAGCAAATGGATGGGTATGTTATGACCGATTTTTTAAGTCACCATCATGACTTTATATAACTTACAAGTGTCAAATTGTATATCAAGCCATGCCAAATAGTCTCTCACATTGGAAAAATATCTATTTCAAATTATCAGAAAGCAATTTAATAAATAAAAAGATGGCTCGTCAGAAATGTCCTTTGCTTTGACAGTATATACTTTCAGACCAAAGTACAGGTAATCTCCTGTCTCACTGCTTTGTAACCCCTTACAACAACATATTAAGCACATATGTTATTCTGATGGGCCAAGACAGAACGGAAAGTAAAACAATTTTGTTTACTTTGTAAAGGAATTTTCCGTCGTTTTCTTTTGCTCCATTGGGAATCTGAGTAGAGACAGTTGTTGCTACGAGAACTCCAGAGGGTGACTCAGGTTTATAATGGGCTTCCAATCCCAAAGACCCTACCTCTCCACATAATCCAAGAAGACCAAAACGTCTATGTCATCCAGGAGCTGGAAGGGATATAATCTGGTCCGCAACCCACAGCTCGCCTCATGCAAAGTCTGTAGGTAAGCCACTGCAGCACCCAATCCTCTGCAACTTTCTTCCTCCCAAGCCACAAGTGCCAAATCTCACCTTTCCTAAACATTCACTCTGATGCAACCTCACCATACCAGACAATGGGGAGGTCAGGAAAGTGGGTGTCTAGGTGGGTGGTTGGGTTGGGGTAAGGGCTACCACCTGTTGATGATGTGGTTCATGTAGTCCTCGGTGGGCAGCCTGGCTGTCCCCTCACCCCCCTCCTCTCTGAGCAAATCCCGGGGGTCCAGCCCGTGACCCCGAAGCGCCAGACGGTGCGCACGTCTCTCCAGCTGCCGAGTGTACTGGTAGCGCTGCTGGAAGAGGTCGCGGGCGTAGTCGTACAGCTGCATGTCCAGGTCGTTGAGCTCCTCGATGCGCGCCACCGTGTCGTTGTCCAGGTCCACGCCGGCCGCCCGCGTGCTATTGTACTGCACAAAAGGCCTGATGAAGCGCAGTCGGAAGGTGCGCTCGAACAGGAACTGCGTCTTGCGCTGATACTCAGTCAGACCGAAGAAGGCCATGTCGCGCAGGTTCTTCTTGGCCGACTCGAGGAGAAGTTGCGAGCGCCGCTTATCGGGCACCGTGGAGAGGTTGTAGCAACCCACCAGGCTGAGGTCGGCAAGCATACGCACCTGCCGGTTGTTGGCCAGGTTGTAGGGGCAGTCCATGAACTGTTGCAGAGTACAGCCCGACCAGTCCGTACCCTCGTAGCAGGGCGGCAGCTCCTCGGGCGTAGGCGTGCGCCCGTCGCACATGTGGAGGGACGTCTTCCAGGTGGCGCCGCGCTGCACGTGGCGCCACTCGCTCAAGTAGCGCGACACAGGGTCCCTCAGCAGGGTGATGTAGTAGAACTTCCTGCAAAACACAACAGAGGAAAAGCACTTAATGACTGATGAAAATATCAATACAGTGATATACAAAAAATTATAATGCGTGATGACTGACCAAGTTAGCATGATCATGTCTGGATTTGCTAGTGTCTTTTCAACATGAGATTAACTATGGAAGCCTTCAAGGATCAACAGTGACCACATAAGATCTACGTAAGCATTCTACAGACCACTTGAAGTTTTGTCAAAGACCGAAGTGAATTATGAATAGCACACGTGTGAAATATGTAGTATAAATTAACACCTGTATAAATATATTCTATGAGAAAAAAGACTGAAGAATCAGGGGTACTTCATGACATCACAAATCACTGCTGTGAATGATGACATTGACGTTGGTTTTGATATATTGGGGACATTATCATTGGCGCTTAACCAGATCATCGCTAATATTCCAGACCTCTGGGGCTACTATGGGGTCCAGACCAGAGACCTGGAGTGAAGCACCTTGGAACATAATCATCTCCAGAGGAAAAACAGGGGCGGAACATTCCTCTGCATCTGTGTAATCAGAAATACCTGTCGTGCAAAGAGGCCTGACCTCGCTGTGGTATTCTACTGCACTGCAGCGGGGGCCAGACAACGGGAAATGCATTCCATCTCCGGGGGGCAGTGTGTGTATGGATGTTTTGGCCGACCATGACCTCACCATCCATACCCTGCCTGCATAACTCTATTCCCCTTCACACGAAGATGAACAAACCACTTCAGTATTCGTACCATTAGACTCCACTGACTGGCCTGTACTTATGTCATAACAACATTGAGATTAAATCTGACTGTAGAGAAACAGCCGAGGGTCACTGCTTTTCCAAAACAGACCATGGTAATATTATTTGAGTTAGAGAGCCGGAGAGAGGGTCCGATAATGATTCAGAGTGATCCCTACACTCTTATCTCCATTGGCTGGGTCATAACACAACCTTTAAAACAGAGACCGTGGGGACAGTGATGCCAAGTGAAATTCAAATCAACAGTAGAGCCAACCGCTTCTTAGTTTCCACCCCTGGCTGTCTTTTGAGAGAGACAGTGAGGCAACAAGGCAGACATTTTGTGCCAGGTAACTGAGAGGGGGAGAAGAGGGGCCCTTTTTCTATTTTCCCTCCACTCTGAGGCGTTTTGACAGGTGCAGGTCAAAAGGTGGGACTAATAGCTTTTTCCATGCCTTCAGGTCTTTGAAGGGTTACTCTGGGACAATTACTGTTCTTATTGTCTCCCTCACAGTGTCCAGTCACGCCCACACCTGACTAGTATCAGTACTCATGGTTCAAGACTTCAAGTTTGGAATTCTAGGCCTTTGGGGCTTTCAGGATTCTCGGGAAACAAGTGGAAATTCCAGGGGATTTGACCGCATTAGTGAATTATTGTGTAATTAGAGTGAATCGGGTGTGGAAAAGATGACGTTCCCATGTTGGGAAACACAAGAACTGTTAACTTACTTTAAAGTAGTTAATTCCCTTTAGCAGAACAAACGTCTCTGAAGTTAAAGTAGCATACAGTATCCCACCTCAAGTCCCTGCCATGCCCCCTGCTATGACTAAAGAATATAGGAGAGGGTACTAATGTTTTTTTTTTTTTTATGAATAGCTGAGCTGGATTGGGGAGAATTGGAGTCTGGAGGTGGGTTACATGTGGGAGTTCGGATCTCATTACAAATTAGCGCTCCACTCAGTCAACATTGCAAGCGAATCAGAGAGTACGGCAGGATCCCCCCTCTGGGGGGCCTTCACTACACCAGCACACCTGACAGAATGAGATATGATGGGCCTGGAATCATGGGTAGAGGGGGAGAAGGAGAGAGAGAGAGAAGGAGAGAGAGAGAGAAGGAGAGAGAGAGGGGGATGAGAGAGAGAGAGGGGGATGAGAGAGAGAGAGAGAGGGGGATGAGAGAGAGAGAGAGGGGGATGAGAGAGAGAGAGAGGGGGATGAGAGAGAGAGAGAGGGGGATGAGAGAGGGGGATGAGAGAGAGAGAGAGGGGGATGAGAGAGAGGGGGGGATGAGAGAGAGAGAGAGGGGGATGAGAGAGAGAGAGAGGGGGATGAGAGAGAGAGGGGGATGAGAGAGAGAGAGAGGGGGATGAGAGAGAGAGAGGGGGATGAGAGAGAGAGAGGGGGATGAGAGAGAGAGAGGGGGATGAGAGAGAGAGAGGGGGATGAGAGAGAGAGAGAGAGGGGGATGAGAGAGAGAGAGAGGGGGATGAGAGAGAGAGAGAGGGGGATGAGAGAGAGAGAGAGGGGGATGAGAGAGAGAGAGAGGGGGATGAGAGAGAGAGAGAGGGGGATGAGCGAGAGAGAGGGGGATGAGCGAGAGAGAGGGGGATGAGAGAGAGAGGGGGATGAGAGAGAGCGAGAGAGAGGAGCTAGAGCTTCCCGACCCAGCCTAGCATACAGCGGCTCTGTTACCAATCTGACAAGATGGATGCAGCCTGCTAATACACCCATCCATTATAATACAGGGAGTTTCTCTTGGTGTCTGATCCCTTTCTCTAAGAGTTTTCACTAAACACAAAGCTGTTGTATTTGAGTGTGAGTGTCTCTCTCTCGATCTCTTGCACGCATACACGCACTGTCTCACATGAGCTCTCATTCACTTAGGGGACAAACACACGGCACCTCTGTTGATGGATGGGCCCCACAATGGCAGAATGTATCAACCAGAAATGCTGACTGCGCTATTCTGTTGGGATAGCAATAATGATCACAATTTGCCACAAGATTGTTATTGCAGAAACATGACAGCGGCTCACAAGATGAAGTAGAGCGTTCTAAAGGGAGTATTAACCACACAACCACCACCACATGTCATTTGGATAGTGTAAAGTAGACCAGCCATCACTGCACATACAGTACCTGTATACAGCATTAGATAGGAGGATGTAATTCATAACAATGCCACTTGATTTACATCCTATTCATTTAGCAGACGCTCTGGACATGAGCAATTAGGGTTAAGTGCCTTGCTCAAGGGCGAATCTACAGATGTTTCACCTAGTCGGCTGGGGGATTCGATCCAGCGACCATTCGGTTACTGGCCCAACGCTGGGCTACCTGACGCCCCACTTGATGGCAGTATTCACACAATGTTGTCACGTTGAATCACTGAGAACATTATGTATTAACTAGATATACAGTAAATGTCAATTAAGTCACAAACATGCACAGATTTGGTATAAAAGGCTTCCTGAATCAGTGAGTACTGAAGTAAATAAAGCCCTAACTTTAACGCAGTTGTTGCATATCAACAGAGGGCAGGTGATAGTTTTAGTATCTACAGACTATATTTAGGGGACTAACCTAATAAAGTTAGTAGGGCCCTATTTTCTTATACACTACATGGCCAAAAGTATGTGGACACACTTTCAAATTAGTGGATTCGGCTATTTCAGCCACACCCATTGCTGGCAGGTGTATAAAATCAAGCACACAGCCATGCAATCTCCATAGACAAACACTGACATTAGAATAGCCCGTACTCAAGAGCTCACAGACTCTCAAGCACTGTCATAGGATGTCACCTTACCAACAAGTCAGTTCGTCAAATATCTGCCCTGCTAGAGCTGCCCCGGTCAACTGTAAGTGCTGTTATGAAGTGGAAACGTCTAGGAGCACCAACGGCTCAGCCGCGAAGTGGTAGGCCACACAAGCTCACAGAACAGGACCGCCGAGTGCTGAAGCGCGTAGCTTCGTCTGTCCTCGGTTGCAACACTCACTACCGAGTTCTAAACTGCCTCTGGACAAGAACCCCATTTGGCGGA